>NC_060208.1:149002500-149302500 GCF_021130785.1 Homalodisca vitripennis
ACACTATGTAGTGTCTTCTTCAGCTCACAGATGTTACATAAAAACTACCAATAATGAACATCCGTCTGTACGGAAAAATTGAAATGAAGAGCTTTATTGTGATTGGTTGAAGCTTGACAAACCAAAGAATATCAACAGTGATTAAAATGGTTTCCTTATCTCCAACTACAAATTTTTTGAAGATTTGTCACTTCTATTTGTTTATTATTTCAAAGGTTACTCTTATTTACCAAACACACACACTCATAAAATTGTTGGAAGAATATTTTTGTATGAGTTTATCATCTGAAGTATCATATCAATAGTTATGAAAATGTTAATTGGTTTTAGGACTTTGCCACATCGATTCTTTAATGGCTGGTTTGTTAACACACAATTAAAAAAATAGAAGTCCAGCACTTTGAATTCGCTCGATTACCTGATCATTACACAAGTGTATTTTAAATTTTTAACATTTTAAATGTTTCCTTATACTATGTTTGCTTTATGAAATTATAAGTTATAAACTTACACTCGAGACCGGTTTGGAATGTCGGGTTTTAGAATATCCAAAAACATTTTCCACAATGTGACGTTTACCGTTTTAAACATCCAGTTTTAAACAGCCGATTACACATTTCACTGTATTATCTGTAATATTATTGTGAAATGTCAAAAAATTTTCTATAATGTTAATATGGACTTTTACAAGAACATATTTAAGTACTACCATCTTGCCTCATTTCTTTCAAACGACAGGAGGCCTTATGATCCACCATGTCCAATTGTGATGGCTGCAATGTGTTTCATAGTTTTATAAGGTAGCTGTTTACAAATCAGTCAATAAAAAAAAAATTGAAAAACATTGCAAGAATTAATGGAAGAGTAATAAAACACTTTTCAATGTGGTTATGCGCTAGTATTTTTACCGTGTTTCACTCTGAAAACTATTAGTTAGAAACAACTCATTGTTTATACAACAGTTATATACTTGAAAGTGGAAATAATAATAAGCGTATTTAAGAGACCTCAAAATTTAAAGAAGATGATGATTGTAAGACCCAAAATTCATGTTGAAAAAATTCATAACATTTTTTTGCCTGTGAACGATGCCAACCATGACACTACGTTATGGTATTTGAATAATTATGGATAAGATCAATTCAAAAGTAGCGTCACTGCAAAAAAGCTAGTAAGTTGGACTGTACCTCAAACAATGTAATTTACCAGATCGTTGTTTACCCTATCGTCCCAGTAGGTTTTGTTACAAGGACTACATTGGACAAACCTCAAATTCTTTGCGGGTAGAAGTGACTGGTCCCCGTTTTCAATCAATCAAAAACAGCAAACTTTGACACTTTGAGGATTGTTATAAACTTAAAGGTATATGTAAAATCAATTTTTGTGAAAATAGCTTTTGAAATTATTTGAATGTAAGGAATTATGAATTGGCACATCAACGCATCAAAATCGAAACAACCATGTGGACCTAACATTCGCCAAATTTATTGTTAAATTATTGTTTTCCTTTTGAATCTTTCGATTCTGATGTACTAAATTTACCTAAATTCTAAATTATGTGTAAGTGTGTGTGTGTGTGTGTGTGTGTGTCACCGGACCAGATAACTATTGCATTTAATATGTTTGATTACTATTCTAGATTTTAAGCACCTTTTCATCGGAATCGTCCGGGCAGTCAGAGTCACCGTCGCAGCGCCATCGCGCGGTGATGCAGTAGGAGTTGTTTCCTATGGCACAGGCAAACTCCGAGTCTGGAGAGCATGTCTTGACAGGACAGTTGAGCTCGTCACTGCGATCGCCACAGTCATCGTCGTGATCGCAGACCCAACGCTGCTGGACGCACTTGCCATTGGCGCACGTGAACTCGTCCGTCCGACACGTCTCATCTGGCGCAAACAGGCACGAGGTTTTATCCAAATATTTTAAAATTGTATTTTATGAAAATGCGAGATAACAATGTGCAGTAAAAGATTTTGCGGACTGATATATTACATTGAATACTACTCATAAACGTTACCTTATCTTGATTTGAAATGTATATATTAATTTACGCATATTACAATAATTAACTACTTTATGTCAGATTCTTTTACCCCAAAATAATATAATAAATAAGTGAAAAGATGTATCAGATAAGTAGCTTATTTATTATTTATTATTAATTATCATTATTATTAATATTTTTATTTAATTAATACTAGTATATGTTTGTTTTTATTTTTAACTCCTGATTGTTTTATTATGCCATGATTTTTGCTGATGCTTCCAGTAGAAAATAATGCAACAGACAACAAAAATGAAGTTGAGAAGTAATAAAATAGATTACCGTGAATTGTAACAATGATCCAAGTATTTTACTTTTATGTATTGCTACATAAGTACGTATTAACGTGCTTTATCATAAAAACAAACAGGACTGTTAAAAGCTTTAAACGACTGTCACCATTAGAAAAATTCAATGTTTGAAGGCAATGGTACATCAGTGAGTTTTTCTTGGTTATATTTAAACAATAAAAGCTTGTTTATAAATTCATAAACTCTACATGTATACATGGTTTAATTTTTAAAATATATATATATATATATATATATATATATATATATATATATATCAAATAATATAGTTACAATCTTTCAAATCATACCCACATAAACTAAACGTCCTTTGTTGTCACTCAAGAGAGCATCTCTTTTAAGCAAGAGGCCTAAGGTTAATTTTCCGAAAAAATAAATAAAAAATGTAATGCCCAATGCCATGCTTCATACATGAGTTTAAGTTGCATATTGAAAGAGATGTTATGACATTAAATGTAGCTAATTCTAATGCAATAATTTTTAGTCCATTATATTTGTAATTAAACATCATTTCAGTTCCTGGATTTAAACTGTAGGTGTTCCGACATAAATTTTCAATTATGAATACCAGTGCTTTTCTTGAACCATAATTACAAATTTTGTATCCAAAACACTCAAACTGTTATGTGATTTTAAAGAAGTGTTAATAGATGTTTACAAGACGTATTCAATTACATCTTAAAAGTCATCTACAAAAGTTGCCAAGTGATCAAGAGCACATTAATCAAGTGTTATAATTTACATTTATTTATAACGAAACATTTAATTTGCTACAAACAATAGTTTATTTCATTAAGAAACCTTACCTATTTCCAATCCTAATTGTTTTTAATTGTGGAATTGTGAGGAAATTGCATTCTTCATTAAAATACAATAAAACTAAGTCAACAAGGAACAAGAATCATTAGGGAACTTTTAATGGGTCAACATGATGGATTAGTGAACTATTACAGACAGTCCTGTGTCTAGTTGTGTTAACATGCTAAGCAGAATTAAATATTGCATTATGTGGTAACTTAAATAAATTTTAAATGCCACCTCATTCCTTTATGATCAATTTCGGGAGTAATAATTAATACATTATAACATGAATGTTAATCCAATGACATGCACATACCATTCTAGAAACGTATTATGGATGGTGAAACAAAGAAAATATCCGTAAAAATTTCCTGAATTTTATAATTCATATATTTGTCCACTATACTAGTGGTTCCCCAAGTAGTCGCGGACCGACGATAAGTTAAACCATAAGCAACCTCCATTTATATTAATTATTCTTCCTAATTAAAGATATTCTTCCTAAAAAGAGCCTTTTCATATGTATTAGTCGTACAAAATTAGCCGTTACATATTTCAAGGCTTTCAGATACGTTTACGTGGCCTAGTTTCATAGTTAGCCTGGATTCGAATATGTTTTGATTATTACAATCATTTACACAAAACCACTGATAAGTTGATGTTCCTCTGTATTTCTCACAATTTGAGTTATAATATTAATTGCACTGACAAATGCATAAACTCCTCTATTTGAGCGTTTTTAAATAGGAATTTACTCTCTTAGTGTAGTTTCCAAGCTCCATGAATGTATATTTAAGTTCAGAGGGGACTCAAAAAATATTTGTAAGGTAGGAAAGTTTGAACGTGAAATTTTACATGGTCTCTACTAAGTGTGAGGGTCTACGAGGATCCTATAATTAGTAAATCCTTTTGTCTTGTATTTCCATTTTATCCATTTTATTCTTTTTTGCAGGCAATACATACTGAAACGGTCGGATTTAAAAGTATAATCTGAAAAAATTCAAAGAAACTTAAAGTGAAATGGCCCGAGCATCTTAGCGGATTCGGGTTTTCGAACTTTTCAAACTAGCAACTATCGTTTCTTCCTATGACTATTTATTGAAAAAGTACACAGTACAAGTACACACTTGAGTAAGATTGTTAAATGTTAGTATCTTACTGCAAGCTTTCTCATCCGATCCGTCAGAACAGTCCGGGTTATCGTCACACATCCAGGTAAGCGGGACACACTCCCCCACCATGCCTCGACACGTGAACTCTTCTGGACCACACACCCTTTGTTCTATAACAGACAGGTTAGCCGTGACAACACACATGTTCCAGAACTAGAGTTAGTGTAACGTTCAACATACCTCTATTGCCAATTAATAAGTATAATAGTTACCCTGGTTTATTACAAAGCAACCCTTATACATCCCTCTGGTGGTGCAATAGATTCTTGGTCGGGGTAAACTTCTATTTTAAAGTCAACATTCCTAAAGACAGAAACAGTTGAAACTTTAGAGTTTTTTTTCGAGATCATTTTAGTACTAGTAAAAATGTATAAAAAGTAAACGTTTATGAATGGGAATCATATTTTGGTTTTTGGGCCGAAAGCTCAAAGAGCGATCTGTATGTCTGCCCGTCCATTCGATAAATCTTGATAAATACGTGCTAGAAATTTGAATCTTAGTAAATAGATCCCTTTTGCTCTGAGGAAGAACTCTACTGATTTTTGTGCGTCAAAGAGCCAAAAACCGATTCATCAGTCTGTTTTTTCCTCTGTGGATTTTTCTATCTCTTGATGGAAAATCCAAAATCATTTAACCGTTATATATAGATTCCCCTTGATTTAATGAAGACTTTATTGATTTTGGGATCAAAAGAGAAAATGGCGTCTATAACACTGTCGGTCCGTCTGTGTGGTAACTTTTAATAGGAGGTCTTAAAACCTGTTACATAAAAAACGTCTGTGGAAAACTCTATTGATTTTGGGATTAAAACGTAAAAGGGCATGCCACCCCTCTGTCTGTCCATTTGTGCCATTTTGCGTTTCAATATGTTCTGTCTACTACTTCGGTAATTTATTCCTTCGAATTATTTACTTATTCTTATTTTAGAATGCATTTAGTTATTTACTTTACAAAACTTTAAATACGTTTTTTAACTGAAGTGTTAAACCAATTTATATTTTAAGATGTCCAGTTTACAAGTTCTTTTACAAGTGTTTTTGTAAAAAGAAATGTATACATACGGTTGTCTTAATTACCTACTATACTCCAACTTCAATTCACCGATAAATAATTTATATTTTCCAATATATGCGTCAATTTCCCGAAATAATTCTAAATTGCCAACAGTTATCTTTGAAATTCACCACATGGTTTAAAATTAAATAATAAAAATGTAATAGAACTTGTAAAAGTGCCTCGGTCTGTAAAAGTAGTCTAACATCAATTTCACTCGCAAATGTCATTCCTGAAGATAGAGTTATGCAAAACAGGAACTACTGAAAGGAAATCCATCAATGGGATTAATAGTAATTTACAAGTTCAACAAAGGATGCACTTCAGGCTTTAAGTAAGAACAAGAATATTGGAATGTTTTGCATAACAAATGGAAGTGTTCCTTTGTGGACGTGCAGACCGAATTAATTACCTAGGCGAAGTGGTTTAACTCTGATTACAATCAACAAAGACGCTCATCGAACTCGTTCCAGCACTTTATTACAGAGATTTTCTACTGTGGCCGTGGCCGTCAAAATGTCTGAATAAAAATATACGTTTTTTGTAGATTATAGTAGTAAAATCAAATGTTTTATCTTTCGGTTCGGTCAATATGTAAGATATCGATTTTGGAAATAATGGTTTATACCTGGTTTAGTGCACAACATAGTCAGCAGGAATCAGTTAGAGCTAAATAGTGAATCCAGTATAAATCTCCCATTACATACCATTTTATGTTTTCCAACGATCACATTGGCAAATGATTAAACCAACCATGCAGCTCCTTCCATGAAATGGTGGAAATTATATCCCAGAGACTTACCACACTTTAACTCATCCCCATGATCCGCACAGTCTGGATGATCATCACATATCCAAGACTTAGGTATACATGTTCCATCCCCACACTGGTAGAAATTGGCCGCGCACTTTCTTAAAACTACAAAATCCTTATGTTTAGTTTTCACATAAATAATATATGGTTATTTCATGAATTATACAAACAATAATGAAGAAACTTTAAACTTAACAACCAGTCATGTTTCGTTTTGTCGTATTGCCATAAATAAATGTTAATACATCATTTAAAGTAACCTATGTCATGGTATGACAAGCATGTAAAACACATAAGTTTTACATAAGTAAATATAATATATTTCCAATCGTTTTCATTCCCCAAACACGAGAAATCACTGAAGTTATAAGTACTGAAAACAAATAAAGTAAACTTTTTATCAAAGAGGGGAAACGAATCGAAGACATTCGATAATGTCGGCTCTTAAAGCGACGGCTAAATTAAATTGCTTGTTAAACTGAACAGAAAGAAAACGATTTCAATATGCATATAAACGAAACCAAACGCTTTGATACCAAGTGAGTTATTTTAAATCAATTTCTTGCAATCTTCGCCCATGACTCCGGCAATACAAATTAAATGGAGAAAACTTTTATTCTGCCTCGTAATGTAGAACGAGGTAGTTCTTGTTTAACAGTTACATCATAAACCTTACGATTATTACAGAAATTTTTATTTCGTCTGTATACCGTAATCCAATAAAACACTGGCTGTTTTAGATGATTATAATTTGAATATATTTTCTGTTAATAGAAATTTTAAACATGGATCTTTGCAAAAGAGAGGAAATATAAACAATTATTTAAAAACCTATGTAGGATTGGGCCTTCATTTTCTGAAAATATTGTGCTTTATAAAAAACTATACAGATAAGACTGAAATTTATACTAATATATATATATGCACTTAAAAATAAGTATAAATAATAGTGACAAAATACAAAAAATTCTATTAGGATAGTTACCATTAGGCTAGCGATTAAAAATGGAAACTTTGATTATAAAGTGGATATTTTACTCTTAGAATGTCGGTCACTGTCTAAAATGGTGTAAGGCATCGGTTGCCTTTCAAAAGTAGATACCGTTGAAATTCATGTAACAATGGTTCATTTTGACTCGTGATGTGATTGTAGTACCAAAAAAAACAGGATTTTGAACCATCCCTTTTATTTTCTATAATCTACAAACATAAATTCGTAATGTATTGATATAGTTTATTAGAGCCTTGATATAGCGATGCCAATTTGTATTTAATCCCACTACAGAACCGTCTCGAGCTAATACTTAAATACCTGTTTTGTATTAAATCATTCAAAGTAGCAATTCATCGAATAATGGGCTATATGGGTTTTCAACTCGATTTTTCAATTTGTGGACAGACGATCGGAAACAAGATCGCTCGCTGATTACAAAATGCACAACTACAATTTATCTGAATTGTATAAATAATAGTAAATATTTTAATACGATTTTCATCTCTGCTTGCTACTGTAATAGTTATGGTGCCCCAACTGTTATAAAATTATTATTGGAATTTTGATTACATTTTAATAAAGAAATAATTTATAAGAAAAAATTCAAAAATAGGAACATAATTCCATCTTTAATATAAAACATGGAATTGTGAAAATATTATTTATCTAATTACTTTTCAATTTTCCTTGGTAATACAAATGTTAATACCTAGTATTTTATAACTATACTCTTATTATAAAAATGTATAATAATAACCCAGATGAAACCAATATTTTTGAATTACGTTCCAAAAAACGTTGCAGAATTTTTAAATTTTTACTATACGTAATGACATTTCCCATTCACGCACATTTTAGATACAAATTAGACGGTACAAAGGTGAATTGTAAGTGAAAAGAAACCAGACATTTTTACCTAATAGTAATGTAAATTCACAAGATTATTTCAAGGCTTCCAACTTTTTGTATGAAGTCTATTTATGGATAGTAAATTACATTATATATAAAATAATAGTTACATTAAAACTTGAATAAACATATATCTTAATCCAATATTAATTTGGCACTTCATAAATGACCTTCTTGATAATTTATAAAGATAGAATAGAGGAAAAATTATAATTCATAGCTTATTTGAAATCAAATTAAATAAAAGAACTTTCATACAAGGCGTTTCAGACCTACAGTGTCTAACGGTCAGCTAACTGGAGAGATATAATTTTAAAATATTTCCAAATATATCGATCTTAAATATTTTATTAAGAGGTGTTGACCCTGTAACAGTACGGAGTGTCCCAAAAATAGAAGATATCCTGTTCGAATCTCAAAATTTTCAAATGAAAACATAAGCCATGTTGTACATAATTTTTTATCCTATTTCCAACGGATGATAACTATTATAGTAAATTTGTTAAATAAGTTCACATTAGTAAAATCAATAAGTGACAAGTAATAGTAACAAGGCTAAAATATAAACAAATAAATATAACAATGGCAGGGCGATGTCATTGTTGTGCAGGACTCATTGCAAGCTGAGAAGAGCTATTTGAAGGACGCCTAGGAGCTGCAGAAAAAGTTCAGTAATACGTAACTCTATATCTGAAACCTTATCATTCAACTTTTAGTTGCGTAAGGGGTTCTTGCAGAAGCTCAAAAATTGTTGCGAGAAATTTTGAAATTGATTTTCTGAAGAGCTGGGCAATCAAGGACTCCATTTACAAGTTTGTCTAGGAACAGAATATCATGGGTGATGCGCCTTGATTCAAGGTCTTTGCATCCTAAACATTTTTGTGTTATGACGTTATTTTATTATGTCTATACGTCTTAAAATGGCGGTCAAAATGTATAGATAACAGTGATTTATTTGGCAAAAAACTATGCACTCGAACCTGGCTATATTCTTAGCGTGCATAAAGTGACGCTCGAAGTGCATGCCACTGTTTCCAGCCATAGATGAATCCTGTTGTTTAATTTACGAACAGGTCGTATTTTTATGTACGTTAAAAATGTAGCCCAAGGCTGGAACGTACGGTTGAAGTGATATTTATTAACGTTGTGATTACAGCTTTTTTTTTAATATTTCATTTTATTGTTTGGCCTCTTAATTGCTTAACTAATTGTAAAAAGGCTATGTTAACTTTGACTTTATAACAGCGATACAGTATATTTGCCAAAGTTTAATAATGTACAGAAAATAAATGTGAAATCTATTCAGTTTTTTATACGACTTTCAATTTGATAAAGCGTTAGCCTTTAAAATGTTTGTGATATGGACATTTTCATATTTTTAATTTAGTACATTTGACATAGAACCATTATGAAAAATACAGTCCTACTTCATTTGAAAGGTTGTGTCATGAAGTATCAAACAAAAAGTATTTTAGTGGTAGTTCATATCACAGAAGTGGTGATAAAACACAAGAAGCACTGCTTTCTATACACATATTAGACAGCAATTTTGAAACGAATGGAGTAATAATAGGGATTGATGTACAAAATGACGTGTATTTGCATTTCAAAGTTTTATGATAAGAACTGGAGATTTTCTATTTTTGGGACAACCTTTAATTTTACAGAGTTGAAATTACTTTGAGCAATTTATACATGGTCGATTTACTTTAGTTTAGCCATTTGACCGTTAGATATTTGAAACACCCACACAACGTCGGGCAAGTTTTCATAAATGGGTCGTCTTTTAATACCAAGAATAACAGTAAAATGGCCTATTTCCTTATATAAGTAAACAACTATATTTAGATGTCAGACTAAGAAATATATACTGACGGCAGTTATGTGGATCCTCGTCGCTACCGTCTCGACAATCGTTCTCGTTGTCGCACTGCCAGTGTAGTGGGATACAGCGGTTGTTGTTGCATTTGAATTCCGTAGTTGTACATGTCCGGGTCTCTGTAAAATAATTCAAAACAGTTATTACACTACTAACATAAATACAGCACTCTGTATTTTAGAATTTCACACGGGCTCTTATAATATTTAAAATCCTTAATGTTGAAATTTACAGTTTGTACAACATTTATTATGGCTATACAATGTAGGAGGAAATCTATTTTTTTTTGCATTACCTGAAAAGTTTACCTACAACAGTGTATCATATCAGATAATGACACTTTTAAGATGTCTGGCCTTTAAAACAGTCATTTTCAATTTATAATGAAGTAAAACTTCTGTTTTTAAACAATATATCCCTCTGTATCGAAGTTGTTTATTTAAATGAAAATCAAAACACAGGACGCAATGATGAATAATATAATTGCTTACTACTGATTTTAGTATCAGGTATTATATCGAAACTACTTTACTCGAAAGATACAATGAAAACTCCTATTATTAAATAACAATGCCATTATAAAGTTTTAAAGTAATGCCCCGAGTTTGAATGGGAGTTTGTTTCACCGGTTCACACTTCGATATGGAGGATGAAAAGTGTAAAGAGCTTCATACTGATACCCGTTGTTCATTCCTCAAATGTTGACAACTCTTGATGCATTGTTTTGTTAGCTCAAGGAACAAAGAATGGCTTTTATTCAGCATTGGCTAAGCTTCTTAGCCTTTTGACTTTCGGAGGGCTAAAGTGCTCCCAACAAAAGGATCATGTTCTGTTGAAAGATGTTGCTGAGATACCACTGAATTTACATGAAAGAACCACAATGGTCTCCATTGTACTAGCCATAGGTGTCACATACTTGACGATTTCAGAGTACCTGATTTGAAATTTAATAATATTACGGTACAAGATAGTTATAATATACAAAGATAGAGAGGATGAGTGCACAAATTTGAAAATAATCCGTCCTTTTTATTTAGAATATCATGAGATCTCTTTTTTACGAACACAAACCTCGAAAAGGCTTGTTCAAATTAAAGTTGTACTTATTTTTTAAAATAATATTCACGAGCCACTTTAAGCAAATCACATAAGTCCGTAAATAACATGATCTGCGACTGTTTTCTTAACTCTTGAAGAGCTGTTGAGTTATTTTACAGCTTGAACGAAATACATCGGATGCAATAACAGTTAAAAACCCTTTAACATAGCAGTACTATATATTTTAAAATTGCTTTAATACAAAATGGGAAGAAAAAATCTAAACATGGATTTTATATGAAAACCATGTATCAGAATATGGAAGTAGTGCTTTTTTAATAGATAGTAGGATTATGCGAATTAAAATTAAAATTCATTTATGGGAACCCTTCTTAAAATATAATGTTTATTCTTTACGGCAATAAAGTTCATTATAATATATAATTCACACACACTGTGAAAAACAGGACATACCAATAAAGCTGTTACTATAATTAAAATATAAGTGTCACTGAAAACCCTTAGCACGTTGACTGGTGTTAGTAACACAACTACTGTTCTGCCAGTGTTAGCCATTCTGTATGTCATTCCGTGTGCTATTAATGTGGGGAAGGTGTGATGATTCTGAGATTCAAAGGTCTAATCCGATTTAACTGACAAAGGCTGTAAAGCCAGTGAAAAGCAACACGGATGAAGTTAACAATAAAAAAGAATAGGTTTTCTTCGGCATATAGTTTTATACGGTGGTAGAATAACCTTCTCACCTGCTTGCATGCAACTGGTAATAATTATTGAGCACTCCAATGAGCTGTATTCGTAATAAAACTGCTGTATATACAGGGTGTACATAAAGTCCTGCACGGGTATAATATTTTCTAAACGATAACAGATAAATAAACAAGATTTGGTACATCAATACTACACCTAAAAATCTACTTTTTGAAGGAACTATCAGTTTTCTGTAATATCATGGGGACGTCCCGCAAGGAGTCAGAAGGAAATCTTAAATAGGAGCATAGGTCAATATGGACATCATTTTAAAGGGCTTATCTAGCAGAGTGTAATGCCGCAAACCGCACTCAAAAAGATTGATCCAGTAAAAAATGGCGGCTGTTCAAAGATTTTACTTGGTTACATTTTATTAGTAGCCATAACCCCAGTAAAGCAAAACTGCAACCAAACGAATACTGCAGCTAACTACTACATTATGCTTGTCAGTTGTACAGAAGTGAATTATGACATTAGTTATCCTCAAGGGTTACAAATTTGGTCCTAATATATTGATAACGGGGAAAACCTGATAACAGTAACAATTAGAAATCTCAGCGACCTATGACGATCGGAAACACTTCCTGTTTTCATAAAGTGTTGAACAGTTCTCCCTACAGTTGTTCTAGAAATTGGCTGCCTCTCGTGAAAGTAGTCATTAAATAAATGGCATGCTTCCTCGTGTGATCGTCTATACGTTCAAGTTCGTCAAGCGACATAGTGTAGTTGAAGAACTACAAGCTATACGACAAACTCTTTTGTACTAAAGCGCACTGATAAAATGGATGGACAGCACTACTAAAACAAGAAAACTAGAATAGCCTACTATGAATAGACTGGCTAATAGGAAAGTCCTAACTGCGACCCAAAGATAAGAGATTTCTAATTGTTACTGTTATCAGGTTTTCCCCGTTATCAATATATTAGGACCAAATTTGTAACCCTTGAGGATAACTAATGTCATAATTCACTTCTGTACAACTGACAAGCATAATGTAGTAGTTAGCTGCAGTATTCGTTTGGTTGCAGTTTTGCTTTACTGGGGTTATGGCTACTAATAAAATGTAACCAAGTAAAATCTTTGAACAGCCGCCATTTTTTACTGGATCAATCTTTTTGAGTGCGGTTTGCGGCATTACACTCTGCTAGATAAGCCCTTTAAAATGATGTCCATATTGACCTATGCTCCTATTTAAGATTTCCTTCTGACTCCTTGCGGGACGTCCCCATGATATTACAGAAAACTGATAGTTCCTTCAAAAAGTAGATTTTTAGGTGTAGTATTGATGTACCAAATCTTGTTTATTTATCTGTTATCGTTCAGAAAATATTATACCCGTGCAGGACTTTATGTACACCCTGTATAGTATTAGGCCACAGATCAGTGTAGCCTATATATTATCATCACTGGCTTGTAAATTTAGTATTTTGGCTATATATCACGTTATCACCATGGGATTTAAAAAAGGAAATGCTAGATTTACGTTACGATAGACATACCTCTAAATTACATAGTCTAATGTAACAAGTTCAATAAATAATTGTTTTAGTTAACAGTGTATATCACTAAAACTTTATGTAAGTCAATGCATACCATAATAATTCTAAAAGTTTGATTATTTATGATGAACATTATTATAAAGAACTGCACCTTAAAGCATTTTTTAGATAATTATCTTATTAAAAATAAAATATTAACAAAATAACTTTTTGTGTAATCTTAAATAATAATTTTTTTATATTTAGTACGACTGACCTATAGTCTGTGACAGCAGTATGAAATATGACTCACGCTATATTACTCCAAAATATAATGGCTTTCGTCGGTATCTGTGAATGGCCTGGATATATTGAAAAATGAAGCAAATTTTTCAAGATCAAAATTAAATGAGGTTGCAGCCCTTAGAAGAATTATGTCTTTCCTTAACTTCCGATGTCCTAGAAAGATAACATTTTACACACACGCATGCCATGCTCCAAACAGAATACGAAAGCATTTTTATTAAGGCCAACCACTTAAACGGGTGGAATAGGATTTTCCAAGTCCTAAAAGAACTACATTTTTGTTTATAGGTTTTCAATGTCCTACAAAGATGAAATTCGACACATACATGACTCATGACTAAGAAAGACAAACAAAAGCGTTCTCATGAAGATCAACCACTCATAGGAGTGAAATGGTGCCGCAACCTTTTGCAAAACTATATTTTGCAACTATCCAGCGTGCTACAACGATGAATTTTAATACACGTGTGCCTTATAATTTAAACTGAAAATTAAAAGATTTTCATGAACATTAATCGTCAATAAGGGTTTAAATGTGGTTGGAGCCCAAGAAGAGCTATAATTGTTTTCTTTAACTCCTCAATGTCCTACAAGTATGAAATTCGATCTCATGACTTTCAAAGAAAAACGAAAGCAGATGCATTAAGGTCAACAACTTATATGGGTTGAAATGGCGTTGGAACTACTATAAAACTAGATTTTTGTTTTTCAACTTTCCGGTATCCTAAAAGGGTTTAATGTAACACACATGTGTATTGTGCACTTAATAGACTATCGGTACTGGCAATACATTACGCCAAGAGAAGATAAAAATAACCGGAAGTTGTCTCTTTTTGACCAAATAGACTTTTTGTAGTAAGGTATACATATACTTCATTGACTGAGACAAGGCAAAAGCTATTATGGTGCAGGGAATACTTTAAACCGTAAGTAGGTGGCTGGAAATAGACGCTTTTTACTGAAGTAGACTTTTCAGACTTACGTATGTATATATCTTGATCAAGATAACACGGTATAATACCGAAAATACCTTTTACAGAGAGTAGATAGTTATGAATTAAAGTAGACGGTTTTTGAACGAAGGGGACTTGTCAGACCAATGTATGTATTTATTTTCTTGATCGAGACTGTAATGGAAACTATAATAGGGCATAGGGAACAACTTAGATCAGAAGAAGATTTCAAGAGACAGGACATTTTAGTATCTTATAATATGTTTCATTATTATAATATAGAATATGCCTATAATGTACCTGTTATTCAATAGGATATCAAGTGCAAAGCCACGAGTAAAAGCTACTGAAATTATTTAAATAGTTAAATGAACAATAAATATTAAATATTCTTAAGTTTTATTTAACTGAAGGAAACAGGATTTTTCTGGACATTTGCCATCGTTCAGTGAAACAATAAATCAGTAACACTACGTTTCGAGATCTTCAATCTGATCTCATCTTCAGGCAAAGAACTAACCTAATACATAATTACAAACAAGGTTAATTAATCAAATCTTACCAAAGGGTTGTGGCACGCCTAAGTCAGGAATCACAACCTACATGTTGTTTGTCAACTTCACTAACTCTATAAACATGCACTTAATAAAAAACTATACAAACTTTATTTAACTATCAGAACATGTTCCGGATAAAAACACGGCACACCACGTTTCGCGTAACAAGCTAAGGTGTAATCGCTAAGGTAGCAAACTTTAGTATACAAGTAGAACTCATTTAATTCTCTACATGTCCTGCAAGGAGATACAGACATACAGACAATCTTATAGAAATGAAATTGAAAAACAGTCCATGGTTGGACATGCATCATCATAGAAGTCGATGTTGCTGATATTGCAGAAATTAAGCTTCATGCAAAAGTCTATAGGTCAGTTAGTTATCGAAATATAAATACAGACAGGCAGAAATTATATGACATTTTTAGAGTCTCTCGAATGAGCATAGCTGAAGCTCAACTATAAACATAGTATCCTATTTGTTAGTCAACAATAAAGAATATTGGCAAAATATTTTTGTCAACTGATACGTACTGATATGTTCATCTATAAAATTAATTACAAGGAACATCCTTACTTATTACAAGTCTTAAGCAAAATTTATGATAAAATTATTAATGATAGTACCACATTATTGTAGAAATAAATAATAGCCATTCTGCGAATAATTTCAGACAGAGAAAAAGACAGAAATTACTTCAGCCTCTTGAGTGATAGGCTACGCTAAAATTCAGCCAATAACTATAAAAAATACACACACACACACACACACACACACACACACACACACACACACACACACACACACACACACACACACACACACACACACACACACACACACACACACACACACACACACACACACACACACACACACACACACACACACACACACACACACACACGCACGCACGCACGCACGCACGCACGCACGCACGCACGCACGCACGCACGCACACACACACACACACACACACACATACATATATTAATATTAATCTAATATTGCTAATTAATTAATTATAGTAAAGAATAGTAATATAAATGAATTGCACAAAAACCTTTTCAATGTTCAGTTGAATTTTCCGTCTTGGTGCCATAACGTAAAGCACAAACACGAAAAGGGCCTTTTTACTATTCGAAACTACATATTTATGTACGTTTATACTTAGACCTGATTGAATATTACTATTTCAATCTCAACCTACATTAAAATATCCAAAGAGATAATAAAGAACTGTATCTCGTGTTTATAGTCTGGAGTTATTGTTCTCATCACCATTATCAACCTGGCAATGAGCTATCTTATGGAGAGTAAAATAAAGCTGTAGGAAATGAAAACGTTATGGAGTTTAAAAGACGTAACGTTCATTTTAGAGAAAACTGTTATCGCAAAGTTACGAGCCCGTAAACTCTTGCACTTCCACTGTTATGAAAGACCTTATAACCACTTAATAATGGATGAAGATCGTATAGTAGGAGGATATTGTTGAGTCAAATGAGGCAGGCATTCAGTTAAATATAATACTAGACTATAAGCAGTTTCTCACTTCCTAAGATCTAAACTGTTCAAATAAATTTTATTTCCAATGACATTCCACGGCCATATGCATGAGTAGGGATAATTGGAATACGATGTCGTGGGTTAAGAGGGCTCTGAGGGCGCGTAACAAGACCTGCACACAAGTTTGGCCCATCATTAGGGCCGGGACAACTTCCACTACACACTCTTGGCTAACAAAGCGTAGGAGAGTGGACCTGCTATTGGTTTATATCTGCAAAACACAAGTACGACGTTAATTATATCACAATTATTGTATTCACGACTACATGTTTGTACACGTATTCAAAACTGTGCAAGAGATAATAATTTATTAATTATAACGTAAGTCGGGATCCATAACGTTAACTTATATTAATTTACGTTAAACTTATTCAATAACTATACAAGATAATTGAAGATTAGTTTTAGATTTATTTCTTTACAACGCACATTATCAGAACACATTTTATTACAAGTATGAACCTTTAAATACGTTTATCAACGAAGATTTTGAATTTAAAAGTAAATTTGTAATATATAGTGTGTTCCAAATCTTATGCACACTAAGGGGTATCGGAAACTATGATACATACAGCAAAGACTAAATGGACAAAGGTATGCGTAATAACAAAACAAACAAATAAATGTAGTCGACTACATTATTGGTTGCATCTTTCACTCGCTGCGCTACAAAAACTGTTTTAGTCTGATAATTTCTATGTGTATGAAATATCTGATTCCAACACTGTGTGAAGTGTTTATACTCAGGCATAGCAACTATCCGAATAATAGAATAAAAATTCCTTACCCCAAACATATAAAAGTGGGTTTTTATGAATCATTTGATAAAAAATATGAGGAAAGTGTAACATATATGACATTTTTGGAATCAGTACAAATTTATTTTCTTTTGATTAAGTCAAAAGTGGGTCGTTGTAATTTTTTTTAAATTGCTCAAAAGCTTACACCTCCTGCTTGGGTTTTGATTGTTAATATTTAAAAAGTATAAAAAATATCATGCAGATTTAACTAAAAAGACGTTCCAGTATAGGTACTAATAAAATTGCCGTGACAGTCTGTAATTTTTACCAAAATCTCACGTTACCACAAAAATTTGTTTTTTGAAGTTGTTATTTCGCATGAATTTGTCGCGCGTACACACACACACACACACACACACACACACACACACACACACACACACACACACACACACACACACACACACACACACACACACACACACACCACACACACACACACACACACACACACACACACACACACACACACACACACACACACACACTCACACACACACACACACACACACACACAAACACACACACACACACACACCACACACACACACACACACACACACCACACACACACACACACACACACACACACACACACAAACACACAACACACTCACACACACACACACACACACACACACACACACACACAACACACACACACACACACACACACACACACACACACACACACACCACACACACACACACACACACTCACACAACACACACACTCACACACACACACCACACACACACACACACACACACACACACACACATCACACACACACACACACACACACACACACACACACCACACCACACACTCACACACACACACACACATCACACACACACACACAACACACACACACACACACACACACACAACAACACACACACACCGACACACACATATTGTATATTGTAATGTATATTGTAAACTGTAGATGTTGATGGACAGTTTTGAAATAAAGGGAATTTTTTAAGTCACCATCTTGGTAACCTGTGTTATCTTGGTTTCTCTTATAAACCCCAGGTTGATATTTGATTAAAATCGAAGGTTTCCGTGAAAGAATATATCTACAAGGGTATACTTTGGGAAGTTTATCAGTGTCATGCATCAGAAACTGTCCCGCATGAAGTATATAGTAAGCCTAGAAAGACATAATGATTTAATTGAATATTCTAATCTAGGTGACGATGCCTTTTTTCATCTGCTAGCACAAGAACGCACGCACGCACGCTACGCACACACATTTATATAAATTTTTAATATATATCAAAGACATGAACATTCCATCTGCTAGTATCAAATCTCTCGTTGTACTTAGGAAAGTTGAAATATTAGTGTTTCGAAAGGTTTAAATGTGGAATGGTTAAGACTTTTACCTCAAATTATGTTTTCTTTATCTTGAAAAACCTAATACTAACCGTAACATACGTAAATAACAACTATAATAATATGTAATCCAACGAGATAAAGAACAAGAGATCCTTATTTTCAGTCAAAGAATCGTTCTTGCTTTGATATTGGTTTAACCTTGAGTCTGGGAGCTAGTTTAAGTGTGTCATCGTATAAAAAATAGGACACGAAAAAATTATATCCAGGTATTGTTAAATCTTATACCTTCTCCCACTTTGACCCTCACTAAAGCAACCGTGGCTGAAGATCAATTCCTTTCTTATAGAAGAATGTTTTGTCGATATCAACAATACTTAGACTGTGTGCGCTTATCAACGCACCTTGTCTATCGGATACTGGTTTATTAAATATTAGAAGGAACTAGTTTTATCGTAATTGCATTCTAATAGGTTATGTACAACAAATAGCTGGAAAAAATTCTTAGTTATTTTTTACAGTATATATTATTTTTAGTACAGTTCTATGTTTACAAGTTGAAAGCCCATCCTATGGATAATTTACAATACATCGATAATGAACTAAAAGTGTCCTCAAGACGCGTAACAGTGATTAATTAATGTCTAGGGCTCTCAAGCAGTATAATTTCTCTTTGATTTAATGACGTACAAGTGCTGAACTATTCAACTGGGTCTTCAAGAAGGAGCTTCATCGGTGCCCTCTAATTATAACGCAATCTCTACACGAGCCTTGCACAATTATTCAAAGACTGAGCTGTGTATCAGGTGAAGTATACAGTCGTATACCTATATTCCTGAATGGCATATATTTATCCGGCATATTAATAGATTTCTGAAGTGATATTAGAGATTTAAGTATTTACGTAACTTAGAATAGAAATATTACATGAATCCACTTCTGTATTTATAATAAGTATTATGAAACGCTTGTAATACTAGCTTATAACATACTATATTTAGATTTGAAAAGCCATAGACTGGCGTAAGTAAATTGATCTATATTTAACCAAGTTAAATATTACATATAGCTAAACATTTTCTTTTTGAAACCAAATAATAAGTTAATAATATAGTAAGATATTGTATTATAGTTATTTTTGTGTTTATAACATTTTTTGACGAATTGGAAAATATAAACCTCAAATTTGACTTGAACAGACGACTTTTCAACGATTGTCTTAAACAAAATTCAGTTATACACCATTAAGAAATTCAGTGTATAATTAGCCTACCTAAGTTCCACCAATAAAACTTTTACGAGACATTCCTTTAAAAGAATTACTAGAAATGTTAGTGCAAGCTGAGGAAAATATAACAAGTTTCAATATATCAGATCCGTTAATTCTCGAGCTTTGCTTACGCTTAGCAAATTTCCATAGAGGAACATTCACCATCACCGAAGTAATGTTGCCTATACTATAAAAATAAAACTTTTTGAACAAGTTTATAGGTCGGTTAGTTTTCGAAATAGCAGGCAGACAGGTGAATTTTTTCTAGCTCGTCAATAGGCTTTGCTGGCGTTCAGTTAATAAGTTACTACCCTATTTGATAGTTATTAATTAAAAATATTGGAAAAATTGTGTTGTTAATTGATATTGTCCAGACATTAAATCTCAGAAATTAGGTACAAGGAGCTTCCTTGTATGGTAAAAGTCTTAAGAAAAACTTAAGATACAAGTATTATTACAGTACGACAATAACTGTTAAAATAAAGAATACCAATACCGTCATTAATTTCGTATAAATATAATAAAAATGCCTTATAATCAATTGCATAGCTTTTGACATCGGTTAACAATTTAATAAATAAGAAAACTCTAAGTTGTGTGATCCATACAATTCTATACCGATATTTCATCGTGATTTTAACTAATATAGCGTAAGACGTTATCTGTGCAACACATATATAAGAGCTTTGTGTGTTTTTGGCTGTGTGTGTTTTGTTTATTGTAAGCTCCGCTTGTTAAATTGGTCAGGATTAATCTAAAACATTAATTGTGATAAAACCTAGCATTGCTGAGTTGGCCACTCAAAATCAAATAAACTGTTTAATTTAGAAAAGAACTATACGAAATATTGATTAAGGTTTTAAAGTTATCAGTTGTAACATTAATCTTTGGCATTTTAAACCTTTGATTCTATTGCGGCAAAGCGCCACCATGCAGAAAATAGATTTATCGTTTGTTAATTAACAAAACTGGTGTTTTATCTTATGATGAAAATCCAAAAGATCATCGTACAGAGAAAGATAGGTCACAAAAGTATTTCATGTGTGGCTCAAAAGAGGTTTATTACTATTAAAATAAAAGTAAATTTTTGAAACGACACGTTATATAATACGATATTTTCAAATAACAGTTTTATTAATAATAATTTTTTTAATTAAATTTATAAGTAACGTATAATGAATGTATAGTTTGAAAAGTCTAGAGAGGGGTAAATTATGGGTTAATATTACGTAATTTATTAACATGCTGACTTATAATGATGAAAGAATTTGTTATTGAAATAAAATATTATTTGAGAGCTTTGGTATACGACGCAACGGATCATTTGATAAATGGCTTTGAAATAATTTATCAAAAGATATGTATTGATGAATCTCATTAGCCAACAACCACAAGTATTTTCTGCAATATTGGAGAATTTTGTTTGTTAATAACCTTAAAAATCATAATAAGATTTAATCTAAGTAAAATTAGAGGAAGGTATTAGATTTAATTAGCCATTATTTTCTGTACATAAACAACGGAAAGAAACTATTGTAAGATGAATTTATAAAGATTTTCACTTCGTAAAATGCACTAAATTGATTTTTAAGTCTGTAATAAATCTAAGTTATAATTTACCAACATAACATAAAAGCGTCAATCTTGTTGGTTCTTATTGCTCAGTTTTTTAAATGGTCCAGATATTTCATACAGTTTTATTAACTACATTAACTCATAACAAGTCTGTGAGATTATTACGTCAAAAATTCCATTAACTTCGAAGTTGCAGCATGAAGATTGTTTATTATTGACGCACATTGTTAAACGTAAGTTAAAGTGTTTACCAACACACGTTTTGTTTTGAGGCGGAGAAATTATGAAGACTATACCAACCGTCTGTACTTTGGCCGTGGTACGTATTTGAATGAGAACTGTTATCAGGTTGGCACAAAACGTGAATGAACAAAGCTCAAGGCGACTTCTCAATCTTGTCGGCATCTTTATCAAGTCGATTTTAGATTTGTGATATACTAGGAAAAACCTTGATCTATTAAACTTGTTTTGTTTAGACAACATCGTGTTAAACACGTGTTTCCAACCATTCTATTAACGAGAGTTCATATTGCCTTGAAGTACTGTTTATTAAATAAATTACGAAAGTAATACATACAGCGATCTAAAATATATTTAGGTAACCAAATAATTTACCTTTTGAAATACTAACGTACTAAGTGGCACGTGACAGTAAACATTTGACATAACCAAGAGAGAAGTAACGAATTAAGTACGAAGCACCATCTGCCGCGTAACTTAATTATCCTACTTGTGCTACTATATCACGTGTTACAATTTCATATAGTTGTACTCAGTTTATTTAAAAACTTATTTACACTACGATTTTCTGTTGCCATCAAGGATACCCATAAGACCTAGGTAGAAATTTTCGCTAATGCTAATGCTACAAATCCGATGTAGATGCATGCACTACAACCAAACTCGATGTAAAAGTGAAGATTCAGGCTAATGTTTAATATTATATAAAAAATATAAATTAAATTTGCAAGGAATGGAAGAAACACATGGAACTGAATACCGCTGAGGTCGTAGTATTGAATACTCGATTTGCTAAGTTTACCTATATACTTGCTTGTGACGAATAAACATAAAAGCACCACTTCTGGATGTTAAAAATAAAATAATGTATTGTCACGTTGCTCCAAAATAGAGTGATAATGAACTAAATTATATAATAGGGGTGGACCTTATGGTTCTAATTTTCAATTAGAATTTTGCATACAAAATTAATAATATTATAACATTTTTTAAATTGACTTTCCTTCACATAGATGTTGACTCACAAGCGCGGGCGTCAGCATCTTGGCTCGACATTGCAACTGTAGTCGGATAAAGTGAAGATTAGTAGACTAGAAATTGTACTCATAGCTAAACTTAAACTCAGAGACTCGAAGTTAAATTAAAATAGAATTACGACGGTATTAGCCATTTATCGAGACAACTTAAGATATATGGCAGCGTGGTCTCGTCAAAACATTCACACAGTTATCCATATTAATCTGCTAAATAAAATACCAACCAAGGTAAGTCACTTTACTATTTACAAATTTACTTTATATTACATTAAAAATTAGATGTCTTGCATGAAAGGGCTAATTTTTAATACGAAAATATACATTTTACTTACGAGCATAGCGCGCGAGATGTTGCCCTGCAGCACGAACGGTAGCTACAAAGTTCACCAGAGAAAATATTAATATGCGTGCCAATTAGTTTATTAATCCGCCAAGAATTTAGTTCCAAGAAGATCAGATGTAACTAATATTAACCAATAACGAGCAACAGGGTTGCGAAAATATTTATAATATAAAATACAACTAAATTATGGTACAAATTCTTGAACCCTCAGGTGATATAATAATACGCAGGTTGTTATATGATTGGATATTCAGTGATCTTACCGTCAGAATAATTTATAACCTAATGTTTAAATGTTTTACAACTTTGGCTTTTAAAAGTGAGTAAAATGAAAAAGTAATATATAGCACAATTTTAACTCACCCATTTACAATCCTCTACAGAATTCTAGTTTAATACAGTTTATAAATATCTTATTATACTTTTTTTATTCTGTTCGTTTATTATACGACATTTTAACTATTTACTTTTTGAAACATAAATATTCGATAAGTCATGTAAAAATATTCCCATACTCACCCTAAAATTCACTATATTTTATAAGTTATTTCATTATTGGTTTTCTATATTGACTGAAGTAAAAATACCACAGTAAACTACTTTATCTTTAAATTAACGTCAGAATAAGCGAATCTTAAAAGTTAGTATATGATACAGAACTTAACTTCTTTGGACATGTGCATTTTAATGAAAGAAAATGAAAGTATCGCCTTTGTTTCACCGCCCAAAGCTTACAACATACTTCCGTCCGTTTACCGCATTATCCCTAACTACAAGGGCGGTGGATTGGATCAAGAGTCTCGGGGGAAATTTCAAACAAATTGAAACTTCCTCGTTTTTATCGTTCCTCTTTTTAGTTATAATTGTCTGGTGTAATATTGATTAATTAATCCCAGACATTATTTATTTACTGTGATCGTGTTTCCAATATTCGCATGCATACATTGAAAATATCGCAATTAATTTCATATCAAATATTTATATACATTTTCCTTTAATTGCTTTTCGTTTCCAGTTTCATTTTGATGTAAAAACCACAACCAGGATTTTGTGTAGGACACTTCATTATTTTAAACCAGGTAAATTATGTAAAATGTGAATTATGTTCTCATTTCTCCGTTTGGCTGGTGTTTAAAGATGTTTGCAGATAAAATGCCATTTTGGCAAAAGCGTATGCAAATTGTATGAATATATCGCAATTTGCAATAAAAGTTGTGAGTTTTCCCATTTTTGTTGGCCCAAATGACCAATTTTTCAACTTTGTTGCATTTAAATTTCTATAAAAGACAAAGTAGAGTTCAATGAAGGTGCATGTTATCCAACGGGATTTAGCTTAGCGTAATGAACAATGGTATTGCGGGTAACTATGGTGGCAAGAGAAAATTTAAGAATAAATACGATGTTTAAACAAACTAAGTATGAATATGCTATTTTTATCATGTGGCATAGTACATCTAGCCTACTAAAATGAAGTATGGCCTTGAGACAGACTTTGAGCAGCAAGCCTTTTACGCGACACGGTGTGATTTACTCGTATCTTTTAGATAGTATACCAAACCACCTTACTTTGGCCCCAAATGACGTATATATGCCTGATTATATTGACAAATTGTTGAGTTGATTTTTAACTTTCAAACTATCAGAATTCGCTTTCATCTCTCTGTCAAATAGTATATTTCCGATTGGGATTTACTACGATTGATTAAATGTTATTAGGCTTATGTATCTGTAACATCTGTGGTTGTTTATATAACTAATCTGTATCCCATGGAATTTGTTTTTTAACAGAAAACTAGAATCTGAAATAATACCGCGTAGTGAAATAATAATGAGATAATATTTGCTTGTCCTAGTTATTAATTCTAACACTATTTCACGAGTTTTAAAACAAAAAACTATATTTCATTAGAACCATAAAGCAATGGATTAGGTAATATATTCTTAAAAATAATAGTATGTACAAATTGGGATAGATAATGAATAAGGAAAAATCTTTGAATAAAATAATCCTAGGAATATTCATTATAATTAAGACGAAACTGTTAATGGATGCATAAAATACTAAAAGTTAATATTACAATAACCTAAATGAATCGTATTTCTAGTAATTTCAACGCTCTGTAATATGATAACACAGATAGATATTGGAAATTAGCCTTTAATCCTCTTCAATCAAGCAGCAATTGCGTCTATAACAAGAGATTTGCAGTTGCATTACCAAGGCAAATGATGAAATAATATAAAACGCATTTGTAGCCAATTAATTATTGCAATTAGATCCAATGAAAGCTATCATGTGAGCTATTTCATTTCTGTCTGATATTTGACCTTTAGCCTTGAAACCTCTTTTATCAAATAATGCTGCGTCCTCAGTGTCAAATTATCATCATAAAAACCAGTACATTCAGATACAATTTGCAAAAACCTTCCAGGAAGAATTGAAAATGTTCTTACAAGCCTTAAAAACTTGTTTTCTTACAAATGAAATTAATAGGTCTACACACAAAAGATCAATAGATACCGTACCTCTTGAGCAATCAAATTAATAACATATAGTAGTATATTAACTCCCGAATAGTTTTTACATCATTTTACACCTTAATAGATATCTATTTGGATTAGATAGGTTTTGATTATGAAAGGATTATCATTATTGTACTAACTTAAAAAATAAAATACTCGTTAATATTACATGTCATCTGACAATGCCCTAAATAAATATACAACTTTCTTGTCATTGGAAATTATTCCTCTCACGTTGTTTTGTACATTTTATTGGCAGAAATACATGGGATGCACTACAGTTATGATTAATGAATATAGCAAATCTAAATTAGATAAAATTTCTCGCTCTACAAAACCTAAAACATTAAGGTATCATGATCGTATTATTATCGTACATGATCGTATATTAACAAACAATTTTAACACTAGACAATGGCAAGAAGTCGTTTATTGCGGCTGTTACGAAAAACAAAAACAACTTTCACAAAGTATTCCAACGACGCCACTAAGACCTTCTTTGCCGAGCTTTTAACGAAAACAATGCAAATATTATGGAAGCTAAGGGTCTGTTGATATTTATGAAATTTAATCAAAACTTGGCCAGTTAATATCATTATCTAAATTGGTTTCTGCAGGTGTGTCGGTTCACAACTTGTTACGTTCCGCTTTTCCGCTTCTTTCATCTGCTTGTTAATTTATTCCGATAATTTTACTTTAGAGTTCTTTGTTAAATACGATTTTTTCTTTCTAGGATTTAAAAAAACATATTTTTCTGATATGTCATAGTTTATGGTATACTGAACTTTTCCAATTTAAAAACAGATTTAATGTTTAAACTTATTGAAATTGAGAAAAAGTTATGGATATGTAGAAATGACTTCATTAACACCCTTCTGTTTGCGTTTAAACTAATTAATAAACCTAAAATTTGTATAGGTGAAAGTTATAAATAATTTAAAGATGATTAAAAAGTGTTTTCAAAAAAGTATTAATATTTTATTTGGTTTTCATGTCTACTAGGCATTTTATTGCAGCAAATGACTTGGCTACACTATCGACTACACTAAACTATTGCAGTTTCTGTTAAAAATTTCACGCAAGAACAGAAAGTAGTTTATGGACAAGGTGTTGACTGTTACATTTGTATCCATCGAATCCCATGTTGTTTAAGTAATTCAAGACTTCTTACAGTGGAAAATGTAGTGGAACGTGTCAGAGATACTAAAAGTATCAAGCGCAGGTCTCAGTGAACGACAATAGATGAATATTTATTCCATGAATAACGTTACATAACTGTTTATCCAGTTATAACAGTTATTGGTTATCAAAATCGATACTGTAAACTTAAAACATACAACATTTAAGCAGTTCAATATTATGTCAATTAATCTAAAACAGAAACATAATGTGATATTTTTTAGCACGTCATAGATTCAATCATGTAATAGCTAATGTTATGAAACATACATAATATTAACTACGTGAAGGTTAAACTATGTAGTGATTTTAATTATTATGTCTTACGATTTTATCTTATCTAATAAATTCTAAAAAACACTTCAGCACAACAACAGTCAACTTTAAGAGATAGCTTATTTTAAACTATGTACTTATTCATACTCAGTATACAATCAAGCAAAGAGTTTTGGTTCAGTGACTTAAACAAGTGCGTTACTTAAGCAAAGTCAAAGTAAATGCCAAGGGAATATGTGTTCCAACACACATCGGCACGAGTTAATCTTCTCCATTGACAAGCATACCCTTAATAAATTCCGTACATAAAATATATTTGAGTAAGTTGATGTTTTATCTCGATTGTAAGCAGTTTGATGGTTTTTACTTTTTTGTAGTCAAATTAAATAACTAATTTCTTGTACATATGCCATTTCGTATCTACATGACGGCTGTACAAAATTTATACACAAAGAAAGTCGTCAATTGGTAAGATTGCAAGGAAATACAGTGTTTAGTCCATAACAAATTTTGTTCGCATATATTACCGGAATCTCTTGTAAGGTTTCACGGTGAGGATTGAATTGATTTTAGATATGTGTTGTATACAAATTCAGTCTATTGCGACTGTCAGCATGGTAGTAGTTAACGAAAATGTCTGCATAACTTCAACGGAACATGTCCTCCCAGTTCCCCAAAAATCTCGGATGAGTTCCTTGGTGCGCTATTTCGTTTCATTATGACGGCCATTCAAACTTTAAACACGTTTTGAATGTTAATAACATTTCCTACAATTTTATTTGAAAACTTCTTTCATATCGAGATATAAACAGTTTTCTAGATATTAAGTACATGCAAATCCCATAAAATTAGATTAATAATATTTCATTTGTCAAAAAATATAATTATTTTTTCCGACTAAATAGGAAAGACTATTCAAAACAATATGGTTCTTCTTTTAATGTAATAGTAAACAATTATGATAACTATAATAATTTACTATATACGAATAAAATCTCACTCAGGACGATAATAAAATTTAGACTTAACAAATGATCATTCGCATGTCTCATGAAATTGTTTCCAGATGGCAAATACTGTATTCCCTTTTTTTAAAAATTTCGTCTCTAAACGAATTATAAAAAATTCGATTGTTATATTGTAAAAACAGATGATTTTAAAACCATACATTTACTTTAAATAATTACGTTTATTATTTATACAGGATTAAGCGTTACCCACACTTAACCACGGAATTTCTTAATGAATAACTGTGTAGTCGTTTTAAGATCCCGATCCATTTAAGATTTAAATTTTAAGAACAATTTTTTTCTAGGACTCTTAAGTTGAAAAGTAGAACAGTTTGTATAAGTACAAAAGAAATACTACGAATTTTTAATTGAAAAAATCAAACAATTTTAGTAACAACTGGACTGTTTTAGCCCAGTGTGATTGGATCCTTAAGTTGAAGTCCTTCGCTTTCCAGTTAACGCAGTTAATATGTAATAATAGGTAAGACTCTATGTAATTTTTAAACGGAATTGGGTATATTTTAGATACACATTATAACAGTGATCATGGTTAAGAACATCAGATGTTAATCGAAATTGCACATGGTTTTTAGTTTATGCCCTGAGTGTGCAACTTTATGTACTTCTGGTTCGAATGAACTATATTTCTGACGGCATGGTTCAGATTGCCTTTTCATCCGATCAAAAAATATATACATACGTAGGTCTCAAAAGCCCTTACATCGGTCAAAAAGCGTATACTTATGAGCATTGTAATTTACTTCGTATGGAATGAGATATTTTAGTACCATAGTTGAGTTTTCTTTGTTGCACCAATCAAGTAAATTTATATATAGGCAGTTCCAAAAACTCTACTTTTATCAAAAGAAAGCAAAAAACAAAAACAAAAAATGATGAGGGTTTTATAGCAGTCTTTAAATCTGTAACAAAAGTAAGATAGTAAATGTGTCTTTGATATCTACATTATGCTACTGATCAAGCACTAAGAACATAGTTTTTTCTAAAATTTAAAAATTAAAAGTGCATTTGTATTAAAACTTTAAATTTTATTTTCTGAATAAACTCTGTGCTCAACAGTGATTACATAAAAACTTAAAATAAGTAATATTTTAAATTACGGTATGCTTAAGGGTATAGATATAAAAAATACAACAGTAGTTACGTTAACTAAAAATGATTATGTGGTTGAATTATAACGTTTACAAAAAAAATGTAATTCCATTAACAGGCTATTTTAATTAATAACATGTCTTTGAAGACCCACAATTCTTGTGGAAATTTTCGAAACGTCGAGACCAATAGGGAGGAGTCCTAAGGACGGAGTCCAAAGTTTTTCTTTGGTGCGTCCCTAGGGCACAAGCCACCACGTCGGTACCAAATTACAAGTCTATCTTTCATAATTTTTGCTGGGCGGTGATAAACCGATTATGAAAGTTAGTTTGAAGAATGTGCCACACGTTTTAATGTTTAAATTGGTCTAAAGCTTCCTTACACTCCAAGAACGAATGATAAAGTGATTATGGTATTATAAAAAAACCAGAATTTGAAAGAATGCAACATTATTTTCCATGGATAGTAAAGGAATTTTCGAGATAATGAAGAAAATAACTAAAACGAAGAAGAGAGCATCAGATGAAAAAAGCCTGACAGCCTGCGGTTGATATATTTAACGGTGATAAGATATGCTCCAGCCAGTCACAGTACAACGCCATCCCATTCCTTTATAAGAGGATGTGCGTTACTTGTAGTTTTTAAGTAACATTATGTAGACTGAATAGTGGATATGTAGCTTTTACCAGGGCCAAAATATTCCAAGATCTTAACAGCGTTTCTTCATAGAAGAAGAACAAAAATAGAATATTTATTAGCACTATTATCATTACTTTTAGGCTTCAAGGTCGAGGTCGTTGATAGGTTGGAAAGGAAACAGTTATTAGTAATAACAGCTAATACGTATAAGATATGCAAATAGACAAGGATATTAAAATACTTTTATTTATAACAAATTTCGTCATTATGAATATCTTGACCGTAAATGGTTGTCAAGTTTAGAGAAATACATGAAAGCCTAGAGGCGAAGACGGGAGAATAAAATAACTATAATTATATGTAACTAAACGCAACCAAATCTAATACAGCTGTGCCCAGAACATGATTATAAAACATGTCCATAACTAGAATGTTTCAATATTATTTATTTATAAAAAAATGATATCCTATTGTATTCTGTTAAATTATAGGATCTAAAAATTGTTATATTTGAAATATTCTTATATATTTTATAATTTAAAAAAAATTATGTATATTTTGTATATACAATCTAAAAGGTTTTATATTGTACGGCATTATTATCGAGGTTATAGGCAGATATACTTAAATATAAAGTGTTCAAGTAATTCTACTTTTCAGAAAACCACTAAAGTACTCATAGCCATTTTTTTATTGAAAAGTTTAGGATGAAGGGACTTTTAAATAATTAAAATAATTATTATAATGCCAGACAGAAAAACTTTGGCCAAATTAACTTTCAGAGTTGTGGTGCAACTTCGATTAAGAAGCATAGCTGCAAAACGTCTATGTTCCTTCCGGCTAGTACCAGAGGGATATTTATTTTTAAGAAACATATTTTTTGTATATACGTCTTTAGTCCTGGGTTAGGTCTGGTATCATATGAGTGAGATAAATATAAACTTTTTTATAATTACTGAAATGAATCCAAAAACAGTTTATAAAAGTCTATTTTCACATAAAGTATTAGATTCTTGGAGATTTATTTCTATTCAATAATCATAGGTTTCCATTTATTCAACAACATTTATTCTTGATTGATCTTTACATACTTGCAAGATATTGACGTATGCATTAGTAATTCTTTTATTTATTGTGAATCACTAATAGTAATAATAAAGCTGATGCTTTGTAGTATCAGTACTTGGTAGTTATACGTTGTGAAATGATATATAACGTGTGTAAAGTTTTTTTATTGAATCGTTTAAAGCTTCCCTACAGATACGTTAATGTAATTCATAGCAACTTTAAATTGTATAAGTTTGTAAAAAGTTCACTGTCTGTCTGCCTGTTAATTTATAAAGAAATAGAGCAGAAGGTTGAACATATTTAATACACATTATTCCCTATTTACAGAGGCTTAATAAATTCAACACGGATGTATTTTGATATCTCAAAGATTTGTAGATATTGTAAAAATTATACCTAGCAACTGATCCTGAATCACTCCTGAACTGAGGACGAGGGAAGACACAAGCACGGTTACAACTCTGGTATCCATGGTAACGAGACCCATCCTCCCCGCTCGACGCGCCACGCGAAACTGGCTTCTGAGATCAACAACATTCACTCCCGCGCCCCTCCACCCCTGACCAATCCACAGCAGTTGGCGTTCTCCTTCATACTTTAGAGTGTGTTCTTATAAAAAAGAAATCGTATTTGTCATTAAAATTTTCTCAATCATTAACGTACTTCTATTTCATGCACTTCATGAACATATATATGAGCTAGTTTGAATCGACATAGATTAAACTTATATATATATATATATATATATATATATATATATATATATATATATATATATATATTTATCACTAACTGTATACACGCTGCATTAATAAAAGGAATCTTCATGAGTTGCGAAATAGGGAACTTAACTAAAATTAATTGGAAAGGACTATACTTGTTAGTTTCAAACATAATTTATACTGTTTATTTTGTACAAAGTATATTTTGTTTGATTTTATACTCCATTTGAAGATTTTTTAATATGTATAGTCTCTCACAACTACTGACATTATCAATGTGTTTTTGCCCTGGTACTGTAACAAATGAATTACCTAATTATAGAACAAGGCATGTTTACATGCATAAACAAGCAGATTGCAGCTTGCAGAAGACAAGCTTCAAAGTCTCTCTGGCAACTTTCGACTTCTAGTAGGTATCTGATCCTAGGAGGTCATGGTGTCTGGTAGCTCACAGAGATTACAGTTCCTGATAGCTTCCGGCCATTTGGGGACTCCTGGACTAGGAACTTTCACCCTCTAGGAGCTTATGGCCTCTGAAAGATCACCCGAGAACTTCCCACTCAACACCTCGCATGACTCTAGTTGCATCTTGCCTCTACACAGTTGCAGATTTTGGCAGCTCCAAGTCTTTTCTTGTGATAACTGCTATGGCAGATTATTTCCTCCGGTAGCCTCCGACTGCTCAAGGTAATAACCCTCTGCCCTTAAGAACTTCCGATCACCTGCAACTCTCGTGTTCCATACTTTAGCAGTTCAGTTCTGTGACAGCACCAGCCTATTACATCTCTTGACTTCTGCCCGATTTCGGGTTACGAGAGATTTTGTATTCTAACTACTCTCAAGGAAATCTCAGCTAACTTTTGGTTTTTGACATTTTTGGTCTTGAACTCCTCTCTATCTTGGTTCAAACTTCTAATAAAAACCAACCTGTGCTAAGATTTATTCCACAAAAACGTCGGTTTATATTTATATGAGTAATGGTTACATTTCAACGATACTTTAAGCCTTTCAAAAATCAAGGCGGCCACAATGAATTTTCATCCCAATGGAGGCAGAGGAGGTTTTTTTAAATTTTCCTTACTTTCATTTCAATTTTGGTTAAAATACACCCCACCGCAAAGCATCAGTAGCAGTTATGTATAAAACGGTTTAAAAGTGGGCGCTCTTCTCTTCCTTGGCTCCTAGGCTTGGTTACTTCTTGATTCATAAAACGTTCATGATAATTTTGATTTAAAACGATCCATCAACAGTATAAATCGTCTAGAGTAATTGTTTACGAATAACTTTATCGTCGGGTATAGTTTCCTTGTCTCAATATTCTACCAAAAATACCTCCAGAGTTTCCATTTATCATATAGATGGTCCATCCCAATTTTGGTAAAATTACATCCAACCTCAAGTTATTGACGTTAGCTGTTCAAAAAAATGAGTCATTTGTAGAACGTCCATATCAAGTTTCGTATAGATAATGTTAAGAATTGAGACTGTATTCGTGGTGATACATACATACATAGACAAAGAATTGTTTACATTTATACATTTTAATAGACGTCTACGTAAAATTGAGTAGTATATTTTAAGAAGACATGATAATAATATAAAAAAAATTTTAAAAAGGTCAAAACTTTTAAGCAGATGCATCCTGAGCCCAAACTCAAAGAGATTAGTATAAAATAGAAAGCAATTCTTGAAAACTGTTTTTCATCACAACAAAATGTGCATACTTTAATTAGATATCTATAATCATTCAATTCTCTTCTGTTTGTAACGTTTTAAAGTAATAATTAAGTCTGATGGACTCTACCAGGCTTATACGACAATCCAACGTTTTAATGATTTAGACTATATAATTTGAAAATTGTTAGTACTTCAGAAACTTCCTTCTCTCCAAAAATGAAATCCGGTAAGATACATAACAAATAAAGATTCCAAATGAGTTTAATAAATTTAGAATGAACGATTTAAAATTTGTAGTAGTGATTACCAGTGAGTGTATTTTATCAATATTATGCAACCTCGTCTGAAAGGGTCTTGCAGGGATAAGACAATCTTAGAGCAAAGGTGAGGTTATAAACTTGTTGAAATGTAATGAGTAAAAAACAAATAACAATAAAATTACTGTCGGGTGAGAGGTTACAGTTTTTTGATTTTGTAAGAGCATTGAACCGACATGTGGCAATTCTACACTTAACGACAATATAGATTTGGAACAATATTATACCCTATTTCAAAACCATCACAGCATAATGATGAGGATAGTAATGATATCCACACTATTTTTCAGGCGAAGACTGTCTTCGATGAACAGATCATTATGATGGATTGAAGATCTATTAAAAACCTAAATTAAGTGTGTTCACATTCCTAACATTTAGATTACAACAAACTATCCATTATTCCAAGATTACAGTCTAAAAACCAACAAGACTTCTGTGAGGCAAAACCATGTGAGGCTAAATTTGAAATATTGCATGAACTTAATAATCATTTTCCTGTATATAGTAATTGGGCTTCTCAGCCATAAGTGTGCATTTATTTTAGGACTAGAGACAAGCCAAACTGTACAAACCGGACTGGAAATATCTTACGCCAGAAGTATATGACAAGAGCTAGAAGTAAACGCTTTTTGACCAAAGCAAGTTTCCGAAATATATTAATTTGTATTTTATTGTTTGGGCAATCAGCTGTGGCATTGGAAATATATTTAATTCAAACCAAAAATTCACCTACACGTGCAAACATAATATAAGATCCAGGTTAAACTTTAATACCCCTAATCATTAATATTGAAATAATATGTACCCGATGTATGTCTATATTTTTGGAAAGGCTGAGTCTGAATCGGACTAAATTTTGGTCATTTCTGTCCCATGTGCTATTATTATCATCTAATTGTGAAAACATTTTTATTTTTAAATAAAAACATTGTCGTATGAAAAGTGAGAAGGGAGGCCAAGGTTAGGTTCCCACTTAACCGGAAACACTCTGTACAGTTTTCACCTGGTCTCATTCTCCAAACTATCCCCAACGCTCTCTTTTGAAGAGAAAAATAATAAATACTCTAATAAAGTTGATGACACTAAAAATCTCCAAAATTTTTACCATACCTCAACTTAGACTCAAATAAGGCCAAGTAACCCAGTTTTAGTTAATATTCTTTCCTCTATACCTTGTATCATAAATAAGCGATTGTAGCATAAACAATTATTAACGGAGTGTTGTTCACATATCGAGAAAATTTAATTACGTTTTCCAATAACTGACAGGTAGCTGATGTAACAGCCACCGTGTCACGTCAAGAATGCTGATATCGCTACCCGTTATTTAATACAAATACCAGCGGTTTCGATGTTGACCCATTTTTATCACTAACGCACATTAATCCATAACAAGCGAACCGCGGGGTCGGATTCTATCGAGGATATTCTGAAATGATGGCCGGCCGTTTATCAAACATATCGGCAACGCAGTACCGATGTACGAGTACAGCGTAGACGTTTCTCAGCTAGCATGAGATGTGATAGGATTTATTGAAAAAACTATGTTTAGTTCATCCTTTCACTCAATTTACGCACTAATTTAATGTATCTATGGCTGAGATACAAAACATTATATTTTGAACCGAAACAAAACTAAAAAAGTTAAATTATTAATTAAATTATTTGGAAATAATTTATTGGCTAGGGGTATCGAAGGAGAATAAAAACATTTAATTTAGGTCCGTCTTTCTATCTATAAATGCCACTCCATTGGATTTTGCTGAGTGCTAGCAAGTATTTTTACATTCGCCTTATGGGTTACAATAATAGCAACGATCAAATAGGTGAAAAATAAGTTCGTAAACAAATTTAGAGATTTAATATGATAATATTAACAGATCTAGCTTAAATGTCCAAACACACACAACATAGGTGGAAATTTTTATAATTTACACACCTATATGAAACCAAATTTAATGGGAGAATGTGAAAGTACCATGTAGCAAGAAATCTCGAGAAAGATTTATATCTAGATTTTAAATTTTGCATTATGCTTCATTTCTACGTAGACAAACATGAGTTCTATGAATGTACATGTCCAACATGGAATTTGGCTGATTGTAATTGATGCTTGAGTAGGCTGATAGAAATTTTATTTGTGTTTTACGGGGGTGTAAATTTCTTTTCTATATAATATGAACTATAGACTTGAATATTGCAGTGACCGTAAGGGAAGGCTGTTACGTGACATGTGATGTGATCTACTCTTACCTTGTTTTAAATCATCACGAAAGGTGATAAATGATCATATAAGGGACAACACTGTTTTATAAAAAGGGGTTCTGTTGCATTATATTTATTAAATTTTGCTGAGAACAAAAGTTAGACTGGACACAATACAGTAATACTAATTTATACACATTAAAGTACAAGTAACATCACTACTAATCTTAATACGCAGGGTAGAAATAATAAAATCAGTTCCGTTTTAATTAGGGGAGTGTATCACTCGACATTCTGGAAAAATTTAATTTTTGTCTTTTCGCACGATCTCAAAGACAAAATGACCTAAATGCTTATTTATACACAAATATTAATTATGCTTGAGGAACGCTGAGTTCGATGATGGTGCACGTCCATCCATAGATTTGGCAGAGCGTTAGGCAATATTGCTACATTGGCTTAATGGATAACATATTATAGAAACGTTAAAATAACAGAATAAATAAACTTTTTAAGAAGTTCAGGACTCCCATAAGAGATGTTAACATGTGGCATAACTAGAGATATAGCCAACCTACCCAAACACAAAAACATTGATTACTTAATGTGAAAAGTTTATTGTTGTAAAACTCAGATGATTAATTAATTGAAAGAATGTGAATGTATCTTGTGGCAAGATATCTCAAGAAAAGTTCATATTATATGTAGACTTAATATATGCAAGACATTAACTATTTTGCATGAAACTTTTATTCTAAATAGAAACGAATGTGGTGCATGTTCAACCACGGAATTTGACTGAAGCAATTTTTGTGTCAACTTATTTTTTCTATGATCATCTGTCTGTATACAAGCAAGACATCTCATAAAATAAATGAGTTAAAGATTAGACATTTTTCATACAACCTCATAGCAGCCTTTTACGCATCTCGTGGTGAGGCGTAACCCTACCTTGTCTAGAGTTACGAAAAGAGGGAGATGATACACGCTAGGAGTTTTTAGAGGAAGGAAACTCGAACTATTTCAGAATTAGTTTGATATATATTCTTGTAGATTTGAAAAAAAAACAGGTAATTCAGTGACTTAAGTAGGTATGTAACAGTCATAAAAACATTAAATGTCCCTAAGTCTTGTACCCATGAGCTTAAGTCTTTTCATATTAAAACAAACGTATGAGGATTTAACACGGCTTAACTTGAAAAAAACTAGTATGAATTTGTCAACCGTTTGGAAGATGACAAAAAAACATTTTCTAGAACTGTTGGAGCACCGATGGGAGAAATGTATTAGTTGTAAAGGAAAATATTTTGAAGGAGATAAGGTGTTGAAAAATAATTTAAAATATATGGGTTTAAAAACACAATTACAGTTTTTCTTTGGTTTCCCCTCGTAAGTGTGATCTTTTATTTTACGAAATGTATTGAGATAACAATACAAATTCAAAATTAAAATATAATATGACACAAATATCTCATATCCTCTTATGATAGGAGATTGGCCTATTCTTTAATTCGTGGAAGTATCCTAATAATTATTTACAATATAACTTTTATTACTTTAAAAATATACAACGAAATATTCTGATTTTGAATGAGATTTTCCTGTATATGAGCACATATCTGCTGCATCAAAGCGAGCTTTGATAATCTATCTCGTATGTGCTATTTGATATCGTTACACATGTAGTTTTTAAATAGACTTTAATTAAATGAGTATTTTCAGTTATAATCAATACTATGCACAGCGGTAATTAAAGAATTTTATTGCAAAGAAATGTAATTTAAAACACTAGGGGATTGCATCCGTATTAATATTTTTAAAATAGGTATTACAGAAAATTACACCATAGCCACATTACCAATTGAATCATAACTATTACGAACATACTTCCTATTACAATTGTAATAAACTGTTTATTTAAAAGGAAACTTTAAACAATCTCATTTAAAACTATACAAAATTGAAATTTATTGGGTTAAATCACTAAATGCTTAATCTCACGCTTGCGTTCGTAAATAAACGGTAACCTCTTCAAATCTAAGGAAAGTTAATGAAATACATTTAATGTTCTGAGCCAAAATTCTGAAACTTCTGGTCACTCAAAAATCAAATAAAAATGTAGATACTGTGTCCTAAAATATTTCTTAACTAGTATTGTTATGAACTTTTAAGACAATTATATTGTCTTACAAAGTTATTTTAGCAGTGTTTTAAAGGTGTTACTGGTAATTGATGCTTTTTTGCAACATTGGCATTTTACAATGCCAGCGAGTTTTTAGAATGTAATTGGGAGACCAACAATTTTGAAAACTGACCCTGGCGTAAAAGATGGTGACATTTATTGCAAATTTATTGTCAACAATGAATCGTTTCAAAACTAGCTTGTTGTTTGTACGAACTACTCTTTCTTATTTTTTTACTAATATTATTGTACCTAATAATAATGACCTAAAGTACATACAAAACTTATTATATGTACTGCCATGTCAGTTTACTATCTAATATACTTCATAAAAACATAAAAAAGACATCTAAAGGTCAGATTAGTTGATTCACATTTTTATGTGTGTTCTAGCCACCATATACACTTAGGCTTCCAAATTTAGATTGTTAATAATATCCCTTTCAAGTCTAAGTTGTATTATCCAAAGAAAATGGGAATGCTTCAAATTCCAAGAAGAATTGGGTATTTCAAAATGTTTTATATCAATTTTGAAGACTTTCTATAGATAACTGATTTATTGTACTCTTAATTGAATCAAAGAAATTATCACAAGGTATAAATAAAAGAGTAAATAAAAAATGGTTTTAAACATATCCTATTGTAAATAGCGTTTACAAAAACAGTTCTATTTCTTAAATAAGTTTAAAAATTCCTGAAGCACACCAGCATTAGTCATCACTAGCATAAACGAACGAACACTTTCAATAAGTTTAGTAATGCAAACGTGGCGGTGAAAAAACTCTAAAGTTTTGGATTGATCTGCAAATGTTTTGACCAACAAATATTTTGACCTGTGATATGTGTTTAATATATTAAACCACGATGACTGAGCAGAGAGAGCCAGTGCCCAGCAGTCTAGGGCGTTAGATTTTGGGTCCGAGTTAAAGATAGCACAGGTTTAAATGCTGTCTACGATCTTGTAATGTACCGACTATTATTCTTATTCTCATTATTCCACTTGTTACAATCCTCGCACAGACCAGTGGCCCTTGTGGACAGACAGAGTACGCTAAAGAAAGGATGTCCCTTAAATTAAATACTAAAGTAGAAGTAGAAAATAAAACTTTTACTATTTTTTTCACTGGCATCTGCGGACACCAAAGGTAGTATGAACATGAACATGCTGAATGAAGACGTATATAAAATTCAGTGCATGATATTGCATCAGAAATAAGTGACGTACTTTCCGAATGTAAAAGGAGTAACGTAATTGGATGACTTTTAGGACTTTACTAACAAGTGAACTTTTCCTAGAAGGAAATCCTTTAACTACTCCGCTGTAGTAACACCCTCCTCCTCCTTGGCCTGGCTACAACTTTGATGATATTCAGTTGATGTTTCAAAGTTAATTTCAATTTTAAGCCGTAGCCATGCCAAAAATAAAGTTTTTGGTAATCATTATTGTGGAGTGTACAGAACCTGAGCGTTTCTGCGATATGAAAGGTAAGGAGTTAAAAACTTACTGTTGATAACGAGGTAATGTAATACAAATGAACAAAGTGACATGTTTAATCTCTACACTCTAGTGGTTACTGAAGTATAACGCTGTGAAGTTAGAATGATCTAAGCTTCGTCAAGAGTAGTTCAAGAATGTTCTCATTGTTATTATCGTGTAGATTACGTTTTGTGCGACGTGAACTTCGGATACTTTACACATAAACATCAATGATACGGTTTTAATCATCTAAAACATAAAATTAAAAGAGAACTTTATTAATATGTAACGTTTGTTTTATACATTACCACATACAGGATTGAATAATACTGTAACGAACATACCATTATAAATGCCGAATTAACAGCCATAGAAGAATTTCAGTACCAAAAACAGGCAACTAGAAAAGATTACTTTTAAGTTTACTGTTCAGTCCTTACTGTTATATTATATGTACAGTTACACAACCAACAAGTTATAACGATCAACGCAGTTAAGTACATTTCCCAATAGCGAATGTGATAGTTAAGTATAGATATAGTTAAACCATAATAAAATAACATTATAATAGGATTTGATCGACGTATTAATCTCCAAATAATACATAATAGATAACGTGCTTGTGTGTGTGTGTGTGTGTGTGTGTGTGTGTGTGTGTGTGTGTGTGTGTGTGTGTGTGTGTGTGTGTGTGTGTGTGTGTGTGCGCGCGCGCGCGAGTGCGTGCGTGCGAGCGCGTGTGTGTGTGGTAGTACGCGCTAGAGAATCAATTAAGTTTAATCAGCCTTTCACGCCAAGCAATTATAATATAGAGCACCTACATAATCCGTGTTAAAAGTATGTTACATTATATTTTTATGATAATATACAGTAACTGTTTGTATGATACGAAATTCTACCTTCGAATTACGTCTACTGTTTAATGTCGATTTTTAAAACAAAACAGCTTATTTCATTCTCCCCAGGGTGGCACTTAGGAAATGTTACTACATAGTATCACAAAATATTACTCTAAAACTCGTATCCACCCAATAATATACAAGTATATCTTATAAATCAAAATTGAAGCACTAAATTTGTTGCTAAGCACTAATCTCAAGAACGGCTATATCAATCCAGCTAACACTTTTTTAATAAGTCCGGAGAAGGTTTTGATAAAGAGAAAAAAGGTAAAGTTTCTCGTAATATACAACTTTTCAGCTGTACGTAAGTTATATATTTCCTTCATTGAGCAAACTACAACTCACTTGAAATGTTATGGTCAATTAAAAGAGAACAAAGTAGACACTTTTTATGAAAATGGGTTTTTGTTGGTATATACTTTATTAGGAACACAAGGTACACTGACCTATTGAAGTGGAAATACTATAAACAGAAAGTGTATCTAATAATCATACATAAGTTGAGACTTCTTAAACAAATTATATATATATATATATATATATATATATATTTACAAATACAAAATTAATTAAATTGAAATGAAAATATTTGTTTGTTTTAAAATTCTAAACAATTAAATTTATTATATTTCAGTTATTAGTGAAGTCTTATATGTATATGAGGACTTCTAAAATCATCAATTAGCAAATATTTCCTAAACAAATAGTGTTGGAAAATTGGTGGGAGGGGGTGAGGGTGATGTAGTCTTCTTTTATTTGAAAAATATTACTAATGGTCTGGTAGTTTCGTACATGGCATGGGGCAAAGATAAAAAAGACGACGAAGCAGTATAAGTTTTATAACCTCCTTCCATTCCAAGGTTGTTCAAACCGCTGATCTATCAATACTTGAATTTTGCCAATTTCCAAGTTCGAGCAAACAAACACATACATTCATGCATTAAATGAATTGAATGTAACTAAATTAATCTTTTTTTATGCATTTGTCTAGTAAGAAATACATTATTATACTAATGCTGTTTCTTTTAAAATTCATTTATGCCATTTGTTTTCGTTTCTACTTACATTACCCACTTATAATCGTCTCTGTTTGCAGCACAAACCTGAAACATGTTTTATATTATTAATCTCTAAAGTAATTTGTTATAGTTCTATATTAATAAATACTACAATTACAACTATTACATGTTATACTTTCGTGATCATCATGTCAATGATTTTAAAATGGAAATTGTCACCCAAATGTCTAGTAAATACGACGTCGATCATTACGCCGTCATTAAAAAACAAGTTAAACAAGATTCAATTATCCATGCAAAAATGTGCTTGCTACATTTCTCATATTACAAATTTTGTTTTACAAAATAAAGCACAATAACACACAAGAAGTCCTACAGTAATGTGCTATAATATTTAGAAAGTTTCTTATATAACATATTTATTTTGTTGAAAAAAAAAAGCATAGCTATTATGCATAATCGAAAAATTAATCTTTATTAAATACTGAACAGGACCATCATGAAATCACGTCATGAAAAATGAAATGAATAAAAACTCATTTTAAAGGTCTCGTCAAAAAGAGTAAAACTAAAGTTAAATGCCACAAACCGCATCTCATAAGACTGATACAATCAGAAATGGCGGCGTGAAAAAGAAGTTTACAAATACCCATTCTTTTGGAAAACTAATACTGAGAACACAAAGGCCGGGTGGGCCGCAAAGTAGGTATACATTTTCATTTACGAAATTAAAAACTAACGGGAGTATTGTTAGTAAATTATAACAATTTTAAAAGCATCTTTGTTTTTGTGTGTGTACATCTGCTTAGGTTTTTCCACACCATCTTGAAAACCATTTGACGTACAATGAAGAGATTTAGCACAAATGTATGTCTGTTAAACATACAGCCAGAAAAGGATTTTTCACTCTACTATTTATACTCAAAGTGGAATAAAACCACTTAAAGTGTACGCTTTTTAACTTTAGTAGGCTTCTCCAAAGTATGTATGTATGTCCAAAGTATGTATGTATATATATAACTGTAAACTTGGCCTAAAGATTATATTAGAAAACAATCACTCTTTTATGAGTAAATAACTAACAATTTGTTTGATATTGTTGACCAAAATTCTGAAAGAAAATTAACTGCAGATGCAATTCAATAAAATGCAAATAATTTTATATGTTATTTTATAGGTGTATTACGATGTTTTAAAACTAAAATTCCTTTAAAGGTCCAGTGTTGTATGTAGCGATCCATTAATCCAATTTTGAAAACTACTTCAACCCAAAATTACACTGATTTAAGGAATGATGAAATCGTACACCAGATATTTTTAAGATATAGGAAACCAAACAGTTTAAATATAAGACGAATCTTTATGTCCCCTTTTAAACTTTTAAAAAGTTCAAGACTATTCAACGTAACAGCTGGTGACAAATTTGTTGTTTATGATATCCATTCATTTATTGTTACTATTGTTGCTCTCCTTTCACTATGAACACTGAAAAGTATGTACTTGATATAAGTCATATATCACTACTTTTGTTTCAAATATATCATAAGACTCCATCGTATAACATCGTATAAGTGATTTCACTGATAAAACTATGGACTTAGAATTTGGGCTACATCCACATTGGTTTAAAATAATTTAAGTTGTTACTGAAATCCTCTAAAAATCCTCATGGAATATTGCAGATAAACTGCGTGCAACGCCGTTGGTATGTGACTATATATTATTGCTAAGGAAGGTATATATTATTTTTTAATAATATATACTGTAAGAGTATATATTATTAAAAAGATCTTTCAATTGATTTAGCTAAGCCAAAATAACATGATAATATTTTAATTTTTTTACGAAAACCTGGTTATTTATATCTGACACTATAAAACGTGAATAAGGAGAACATTACCTACAGTTTTTATCTTATAACAATGTCAATTACTACTAATATACTAATTAAATATAATATTAACGATGAACACAAAGGAGGTGAAATAAAATAAGAGGATCCATCTACATCTGCCTAAATAAATAATTTTTAATTACGTTCCATAAAAATGTTCCAAAATTATGAATAAGCTATTTTAATAAATACGTTGTGATAAAGCCCTTTGTGTCCTACTTTAATAAAGTAAACAAAATTCTGCTATCACCCTACGATCGTAGCGTCCACTGAGTACGTGTTAAAATAGTAAAGTTGTTCATGTGCACTAAGGTAAAGCTTTGTAGTCGTTGTTTGAAATAGTACTAAGCCATCCCGGGACTTAAATGATATCCTTTATATAAAATAAATAAATAAAACGCTTATCATTTGAGTTTAATAAAAAAATGGAGAGTTAATTTCCCATCAGTGTATCGCAAAATAAACATCTAACTAATAATGCATTTTCAGTTTGATATTGTTTTTATTTGACCTGACGGCCACATCTGAAAGCTACCTTTCTTCCGAATGAGCCGGAAGGGATAATTTCCCTCTTCATTAAGAAAAGGCAGGATACAAATCATAAGTGAAAATTTTTCCGACTGCAAGTAGATGATGACTTATCAGAGCGATCTTATACAAATTCGCCAAGTTTTGTCTGTTTTCAATATCTTGCCTCATATAGCAATTCGTGAAATATTGAAAAATTAATGCTTTAAACCGAATATATCTTTAGTTTATTCACCCCAAGCTTTGAAATTCAGTTCCTAGTTGCCTGTTAAAAAAAGATCATAACAGCGAATAATATATGTGTTTTTTGTGGTATACGTATAGAAAGCGTTTGTAGATGTTTATATAGCTAAAATATATTATCTCTAAGTGTGGAATACTAGGCAATATTATGTAAAAATTCTTGTATTTTAATTTAAATCTTTATTTGTATGTCAGTAATAGATGCATTTACGCGAGTACAAAGATGACATCAAGACATAATTATTGATCTGTGCCCAAATATGAAGGTCGTTTTTGAACTAACGTAGAATTTTTTGAGGCTGTGACTTTGTTTAAATAATAATTCCACCCTTATTTAAGCTGAGTGTATCACTAAAACATATATTTCGACATAGTTGCTGAATACATTTGGATATGTTGAACGTCGATTTATCAGCAATTTAATACTTTCAACTTAATCTTCGAGAAATATCAGAAACACTACAATGCAAAAGAGTTACTAACTCATGTTTGGGGATGTTATGACTCAGCCAGGGACTTGGTAACTAGCATATTCTAAAGACGCAGTCTGATTTAGGGTAATCGCGGGAGACTGTGATTGTTCCCCAAAGGTCAGTACCTATGTCACTCATCCCCGCGTTTTCCGTTATACAACTTCCGATTGTATTAGTTTAGTATTGTAGAGTTGTGAATCTGTCTCTGCAATCACCCTGGCAAGATGTCGCTTAGTAATGTTCATTGATGATGTCCTGCACAGTCGCAGTGTTGGCCTGATTCCTCTGGGCGTCAGCGAGGGTTTCTTACTTGATAGTTCATGTGTTTATAGGTTTAGCAAAATCTGTAAACAATTATACCAACGATTTCGTACGCTATTCAAATAATATACTATTTATTTCCTTTAAGTTGTAGCACTAAATGAATAGCTTATTTATATATGAAATAAAATATATAAAATAAAATATATAAAATTAAAATAAATTAAGAATATATATTCATAATCTGTTCCGCTTGACGTAATTGGTAGATATGTTCATATGAACAGCTGGATCAATACCATTGTACAAAATCGTACTTTTTTCCAAAATGAAGCATGAAATGTACGTAAAACGTTCATTAATTTCTGTATACTACACTAATCATATTCGGAAAACACTTCTACCAAGTCTCATGCAGTTGTTTATACAATAGAAAGTTATTACTTGAATTGTTATGATACAATTGAGCTAAAATTATTATTATTAGGTTCAATTTGCAGTAATACTTTTGTATATGATGCATACTGTACTGCTACTCAAATGTACAATATATTTTTGAAAACTACATTTTCATTATATATTTAAATAATTACATTGATTTATTATCTTTAATTTTTTAATAAACTTTAAAGGAACAATGAGTTTGGAGTATACAGGAACAACCTATCTTATTACTTTGAACAATCAAAACGTTAATGGATATTTATGATCATTACAACCACTATTAGTTGCCCAAATTATTTCGTTTTCCCATATATGCAAATCAATTAATTTAGCTTTTGTGTGTGAGTGGCATATTATTTTTTACAAACTCATTAATGCTTAAAACGTCACGTGGATTTTAAATACTTGTAATTTAGACACAAGGTATAAAATGTCTCGGTAAATACTTTAGCTAGGGGCTTCCTGAAATTGAGTGAAGTAACCACATTGATCAAACTTTATATCACTTTAATTATTCAACATTCAGAAAGCTTTCTCTTGTTTATGTAAATCGCTTCATTGCTTATAAATTCGAGTGGAGTTTTATCTTTCTGAATAATTCTCTGCTGAATTTAACATTTAAATAATTCTAGTCATTATCAGTTTACTTTAGACAATAATTATCGAATAAGCCAATATTTGCATTAGTCAATACATTTAGTATCAAAACATTCACAGGTTATAGATTTTGCAGTTAGTTTTTACAGTACATACATAATTTTACATAATGAGGTACGAAAATTACCTCATTATGATTTATTTTATTTCTCTAAGGTTTATATTGAGCTCCATAATATCAGCAACCTACTGAACACTTCTAAAACTATTTCTAAGTTTAATTTATCATAAATAGTAAAATAAAATTCCTGTTCGTGTACGATGAATTTTTTAAATAAAATGTCTACTTAATATAAGAGCGAATAAAGAATACGTGTCACATATGTTTTCCCCAAAGTAAAAATCAAAATATATTACAATCTAAAGAAGAGTTTTATTTTTGTCTACTTAATAAGATGTTTAAATACAGTTAAGCTAACCGAAGAGTAAACAAACAATGCCAAAAAAAGCTTAATTGGTCTCTCTATACAAAAATGGGTAATTCTTATTCATATATATAATATATATATATATATATATATATATATATATATATATATATATATAAAACTATGCATGTATCTATTAAACTAAAACTAATTGAAAAACATCAACAAGCCATGAGAAAATTAAATAATTTTGTTGTATTGATTGTTATTTTCTATCATCCATTGGTTCATATGCATAGCCTACCTCTTTTGGAAAAACAACAAATATATACAAAATTAACAATATTTAGGCCAAACAAGAACGTAAGGCCATATTATTCAAAAGTCCATATTAATCGATCAAATTCAGTTTTGAGTTCTATCGAAATTTTCTGAGCTAACCATGAAACACATTTTTATTTGACTTAGAGAAGTTGGGAGGTGTACACAGACACACACACTTTGAGTACAATGTAGCTGTGTCCTCAGTATGACAACTATTTCCTGTTTTGTTTTTAAATAAAGCGGATACTATTAAACCACTTCTTACTGGATAGCAATTACATATAATTTAATCTATTCTCCGTACAATCGTCGTATAAATATGTAACTACGTAAATCATTAATGATTGTGGTATACAAGGTGTTTCTACAAACTTTAGAAATCTCTTTTCGTTAACCGTTTGATTGTTTGTGTTTCTTATAAAAATAGTATTATGAAAACTAATCAAATACATTGAACTAAACCCCTCATGTAGACAGCCTCTATCAATAACAGTTTAGGTCGAATTCCTAAATAACATACAAAATGACAACCTCTTAAAATACTTAAACTTAAAATATTTCAGTAGGTACCAATTTCGTGGGAAGTTATTGAAGTTAAGTTTGTAGAAAATGTATCACCAAATAAAATTACACTACAAGTGTAGAACATAAATAACAAATAACTGACCACGCATGTCAAATCTCAAGTTTTTTTTTTTTTTTTTTTTTTTTTTTTTTTTTTTTTCAAAAAAATAAACTATTAACAATGAAACATTGTAAATAAATTATTAAATTTAGTTAAATTAGTTAGTCATTTGTTATGAATAAATTTTAAGTGTAATTTAGTTTGTTGATAGCTTTTTTAATTGTATCAATATTGTTTAGGAATTTTAAAGATATTATATTCAAACCTTTTTATTTATTGCTAATCTGAAATTTAATTGGTAAATCAACCGAACATATCATAATAATATTAATCGAACATGTCAGCATGAATGGTTGCAGTATGGTTAAATTTGAGTATTAAATATAAGGTTAAAAACAAGAAGCACAAACATACAGTCAGACGGAAAGATATATACTGTTTTTTCATTTAGGGTTTTACCTCTCGCTGTCTGTGGGACAGTATCCTAAAGTTTATAGTGAGATTTTAAAGATTTTTTACTATTCATTAGCTAATTTCAATCTTTGTATATGCACGCTTTATCATCAATGTGGTAAACACCTGTATTAAATATACACACAAATATAAAAAATATTGTAGATATATTAGTAAAATGAATTCAGTAATTATAGAAGTATTAGTAAACAGTAAAATTTTATAATTTTGATTGCTAAGACATGTTTTAGGAATCATGCAATGGTCAAACAACATCATGACACAAAAAAACTATAACAAATAGAAATCATAACACATATTTAATTTAAAACTGTAAACTTATTTCAAACAGCATCAATTATAAATTACAAAACATATTTCTAGTATTTGAGAGTATATAAAATATTATGACAAAGTTATTTATTTTTTTTATTATTGGCATTTATACTATTTCCAAACGCCCATTTCGCTTTAATCACATATGGTTTACGCTCATAGTTATTTTAGTTTATTAGCACTAAGAGTACCAATAAGAGACAACTTATTTGAAAAGATTGGATTAAAAATAAATGTTAAGGGATCTTATTAGTTTTATAAACATTTAGAAGATGATTAAAGGTTTGTTAGATACAATTTTACACAAAACAATGTAGTACAAGTTACCGCTGCAAACTGACCCTTAATTCGATATTCTCACAGGTACAATTGAATCCCAGGACATAAACCGGGATCACACTACAGCGACTGGGACACGGTACATCGTTACTTCTAATGACGGCAGCTTCACTCGGACAGTTTTCCTATCCCACGTTCAGAGATCGATTTTTATATAGCAAACGAAAGGATTGCCAGGTTCCATAAGATTTTATTACTGGTTTCCTTCATGCAAGACTATGACCTAGCACTAAAATTTACAATTTTACCAACTAGTTAAATTAAAAATAACGTAATATATTATATTCTTAAGAGCTAATAGGAAAATAACACAGTTAAGCGTTTTACTTTCATTCTGTACAAATTTTATTATCCCAGACTGTTGGGATATAGTAGGTGTTTTCAGTTTGATTGGCCAAAGCTAGTAATGTTATGGTCGAAGCTTATCATGTTATTACCAAAACGTTTGATAAATTTCATCAGAGCAATTGGGCACGATAATTAAGGTCTTATTAAATTTAAATTTCCAAACTTAAATCTGAAGATATCTAAATTTGTCTACTTATTTATTGAAATCAGTTAAAATATTCTCTCCAGACAAGTTGGCCTTGCATAGTGAACAGAATGGAGCATCACTATTCTGAAATAAAATATTTACTTTCAGCTCTTCATCACTACTTATTCTGTACTATACATAGTTTTGAGGGAATGATCTCTGAGGTCTGTCAATCATAGGCGACCTATATAACTTTAAGTTCCAGAATATAGATAATTCACTGGGATTAAGACAGGTGTTTTGCCATTTTGCCTTTTTGATATGTTGTATACGTTACTTTTTAATTAATTTATATTTTTCTTTAAAGTTATTGTCATTTTTCAATTACTTGTTTTCTAGTATTTTGTATATTTAATTAGACCCTGTGGATTGGTTATTATATAGGAAACGAATGGACTGCCAGGTTCCATACGATTTTATTACTTGTTTCCTTCATACAAGACTACGAGCCAGCATTAAAATTAACTATTTTACTATCTTACAGGGTTTTTACTATGTACAGTTATATGAAATAAAAGATTGAATCTTGGTTTATCTTATAAATCAGGTTGATTTATCCAAAAATCTATCAAACGCAGTTTTTTACAGATTTACTAACAATCCTTCTTCTCGTAGTTTGGATAAAATGTTGTCTACAATAAAATTGCAGACATTGTTTCATTACAAACTTTTGCGAATTTATTTGAGAATTTTTTATTGAAACTAAACCATAAATCTATGGGGAAGTCGACAGAACTATGCAATTTTATAGATTCAAGAATATTTTCTTGTGAATATTTTTTCTTGTCCTCAAATAAATTTATATTTTATTATTTCAGCTCATGGTGTTGGTTAAATCTCTTTATTAATTATTCGTTTAATCAGAATATAAAATTGATGTAAGTATAACGCGATTTGTAATGCAACAAGGTTGTTCATTTTTTGAAAGTTTGAAACGAGAGCGGGAATACAACGGGATTAAATCCTGACTTGAAATAAAGTGCATTTGAGAGAAGTCATTAGTTCTGGTAGTAGCCGCTACGCGATAGCGCTAGTATCGCTTTCATCTAAGCCCGCTTGAGCCTTACAATTAAGTTCCCTTAATGTACTCTGTGAAACATAGGATGTCCTTCGCAGGACATTTGTTTCTCTGTTTCTTTCACAAACTAAGCACTTTTGTTAAAGCAATTTGTCTTTTACGCATTTCTACCTTATATATTTGTTTATATATACATTTATCTACTAGCGGGAAAGATGAAGAAAGCTGTCTTTTTAATATATTTGAAATGTTCCCTACATCAACTGTAATAAAAGACGTGAAGCATCATAATCAAGTTTACCTCCGCTATTATCAAACGTATGTCTCTCTACAAGCAACGCAGCGAAACCGAAATAAGTAGGCTACAGTATAATCAGCAAACTTGAAATAAAACAAAACCTTGCAGTAGAAAACTATGACCAAATGGTTCGACATGTGGGCCCCTCATGTTTAACTGAGCCTTTGATGTTTTATCCTCTTTGGTATGGTTATCCTCATGCCACTCGTTTTCACCATTTTTTTACAAAATCTTTTGGTAGAAATATCTGTTCATCATTTGTGAAAAACAAATTACATTACTTGAAACTTTAACAAGTTATATTTACGATTTCGCCGTACTTATATTATATATTATAATTTGTTAATGTTTATTACTGATAAACCTAAAAAGACAGTTCTACAGCTTAAATATTTTTAAAGCATTCATCTTAAACTGTAAGTAGTATATCTAAATTAAATATAAGTTACCGAAAACTAGGTAAACAAATTGTGCGATAGAAGTATCCAAATAAATGTTCTGTAGTTCTAACCACCAATCAAAAATAAGCGGATTCACTCAACAGTCCGATAATTACCTTGGTTCGCCATTTATTGTTATTTTAATATACGTAACAAGTATTATAAAGAGGAATTGTACTTGTGTATGCTTTAAAAAGGTTAGCAACAAAACCAACCCATCAATTTACATCCCCAATAAATCCTTTGCAACAATGAGTTCCAGAAAGTGATATAATCAATATCAGTTACACTGTTTCCTGTTATTTTGTAACCGTGACTAACTGTAAATTGCCTACCGCAGTAATGTAGTCCGAACTTCCTTTCAGTACACCAACACTCCTTGTACTCCACAACAGTGTCGTATTGCTTGGTTTGTCAATTAGTTTGCAAGCTTTGTTTATAGTTTTAGTTCTTCACTAATAAAAATCTATATGAACATTAATTACATAGAATGCATCATTTAGTATACATGTATGCAGTAGGTTAGCAGCTCGAGACTAATTGACCAGCTGTTTCCCTGTACACCCATGTCATTTTGGTTAATGATATTGACATTTGACACACTTAAGCAATTATAGCTTTTAATAGTATGCCACCATGTAATTAGGTACGAATTATCGTGTTTTGTGTTATATTTTGCATCCTGCAGAATAATATAGAAACGTATCAGTATTAGTTCATTTGCGATTGCTTACAGTAACAAAAAAGTGACTTTTCGATGACTAAAACCTACACTCCTTTGGAAGTGTCAATTAGTAAAATAAAATTTTAAGCATGCCAATAAGTAAATTGAATATATATGGTGGATAGCACACAAAATTCAATGTTATAAAGAAAAAAAGGTTTGTACGTTGAAATATTTAACAAAACCCTGCATAACATCAGGGAAACCAAAAACTAAAAACCACCAAATAACACAGATATATTACTTATACAAGTGTGAGCGCGCCATAGCAACCAAGGGGTGAATGACAAGGAAATCTCGCGTCACCATGGCGGCCTGGTCCAGGCTCAGACGCCTTGGTATACATGAAAATTGAAATAAAATTTAGTTTATGTCAAAACTTAAATTAATATTGCTGAAATTATTGTTCTCATTTATATTAAATGAAAACATAATATAAATAAATAATAAAAAATAAATGAAAACAAAAATAACGCGTCTCATTCGAATTGTGCCTTCAAATTATTTACACACTACTAGTTTGACATAAATGTCTAGTCTGAGCATAACTGCCGGCCAAGGCGTTGTACCAGTGACATATTCTAATATCCTTGAATGTTACGAAAGATTACAGTTGTTTAAGATAAATTTGTTTTCTGCATTTAAATAAATAAATTATATTTTAATCAACATTAATTTCTCATGATATATTTACAACAATAGTATTTAGTTAAATTAACTTAAAAACGTGTTTTTCAAATATTTGTTCATAGTTTGGAAATTATTTTGCATGCGATTAACATATTCAATTATAAAAAATAAGGTACGATTGTGATAAATATTGTTGGATTTATCTACTATTTTTTATTTGTTTGTTTTATATGTCATATTTTAAAACTCAGTTACAAATCTTTTGAACGTGTTGGCACTAACATCCTATAACATAGCAAAGTACTGAGTCGTCACCAAAGAAAACAATATCGCTGAATGCAACAAGAGTAAAATATTAGATTTGTTATGTCTAGCACTTCTTGGTATTATTGTTTGCTTAAAATTTTCGAATGATGATAAAAATATTGTAATGACTATATTATAATGACCATAACAATGCTTATGTGTACTGCTTTGAATATTAGGGTTGTGCTTTGAAAAGTGTATATTAAAAATTTTCTGCATGGTTATTTTGACTAATTTAATTATATACGTCCTGACAACCAGATGGATGTACCCACAGGTATATCATTAACCGCAAATAACGCTGAGCCGGGATTGGATTGATATAATCGAACAGAATAGTAAAATCAGTTAAGTATGTTTGGAGTGTATAAGGCTTTTTCAGAGCTAAAAGCTGTTTGTTTAGCAAACCGTGGGCCTACTTAAGCAAATTACTCTCCGAAGTACCGATTTTACAACCTCCCCAATTTTTACTCTAGTGAACTTCTGCTTGACGCAGGCCAATTATGTTCTAACAATCCTGAAATATTCAGTATGGAAGCACCATACAATATATTTTTATTTTAAATGAATTTGGATTCCAGTTTTTGTCTTAAAAACTAACCTTATAACATATTTTAATATGACCGAATTGCATGCACTGACTTGGCATGGACAAATTGCATTTCGATAGAAAAACCAGAACGCCAGTTTACCAAGCCGCTGTTTAAAAACATGATGTCAGGCTATTGGTTGTAGGTAGTATGGTAAGCTTTGAATATTCTTTTGATATACAGGCAAATCAAATATTATTTATATTTTAAAATCGGTTCTTACAAGTAATAACAAACTTTTTATTTAGAGTAATAGAACTCTCTTTCTAAATGGGCAAGAATAATTTTCATTACAAACAACATACTGATTAAGAACCAATGAAATCTGATGCTAATAGGACGGGAACTTCTAATCAACATCTGACAGACACCAGCTGACTAGAGTAATCTGGTTCTGATTATGGAACAGATGTCACATAATACTATTACGTGACGTGTTTGTCTATCTGAATAACGGCATATGACTTAACGTAATACGCTCCCTCAAAGTGGCAACAATTAACTTACTTGTTATTTATAATTTATTTTAAACACATTGTAATGACACCTGTTTACGTTAAAATGTCATGTTCATATCACAAAGTACTAGTACATTGCTTGCTTTTTAATGTTGTCTAATATTGACATACCGAGTATATAATGCTTGTATTAGTTAATCTACAATTAGTGTTTTGCTTACAAAAAATCTACAGTCTAATTTCTTTATTATATTTGGAGGCTATTATTTCTTCCGTTTCAGCTGAGGAATTATAATGGACACGTATAATCTAATATGATTTTGTAAAATAAACCTTGAAAACGATAACATGATAACATATACTAACGTTACGTGATATCAAAAGAGAAACACACGTTTCAAGAAATAATATCTACCTTATAATATAATAAAAAAGTACTTGCTCCGCTGGGAGTCGAACCCGGATATGATATATAATATTATATAACATTATAATATAATAAGATATTATTCGTTTTAGGTTTTGATTACAATTTACAATACGCATACCAAATTCAAAGTAGACAACAGAAAAGTTAAACATCGAAAACAGAAACATATAATCTGTAATCCAGTACTTAATCTCGACTAGTCTCCCAAGGATAACAGGGGAAAATATGACACTCATAACTGAAACACACTGAAGCATATACCACAGCAGTTTAAGTTAAGATTTCCTAAACGTAGAGATAGAAAGATAGAGAAAACGTAATGTTGGTGTTTTTAGCATCTAAAAATATCATAGCTTCGTAAAATTCTGCTATCGTTTCGAAGAACCTAACAACAATAACAATTTAAACTAAAAATACACTTGTTCTGGCGTTATAAATGTAAGCACGTAGAAATCAAATCCATACCTTTTGTAGGTTAATTGTATTTACCTCTATTTGTAGGTGGTTTTAGTAATATGTTATGACTTTTTTCACTAAATGTAATTATAGTTTCTTCCGAATGCTCTTGGTAATAAAACTCTCTTGTTACAAATGATTGCATAAAAACCATTATTATTATAGGGTTTGCATTTTCATAAATATCACTCATATCGTATTACGCATGAGTACATGTTGCTCTATGGAGTTGTATATACCTATTTAAAACCCACTTACAAGATCTTCATGTTGATCATTCGTGATAAATTCGTTGATGATAAAATAAAATTTAAAATACATCTTTTTATTTTGTTCTGACAAAATAAAAAAAAACACATTATAAGTAATTGAGGAGTTGTGTGAGCTATGTTTGTCTTTTTTTAGTTAAATTATTTAAGTAAAAGTGAAAAAAAGTATATTCGCATTTAGATTATGCAGACCAATATTTTATGTTTAAATATGAGTTCTATTAAAATGTAAGTATTCGTTGGATGTTTTTATATAACACATTTTAGTTATATATTTATATTGTACTAGTGGATGGAATTTAGTCAACGGTCTTTTAAAATATACCTACATTGACTTAAAATGTAGTTATGGAATCATTTAATCATGCACCCGAGGAAAAGATTAGATTGAGGACCTCGAAAGGTACTCCTAATCATTTCTGTGATATAAGAAACGATGGCAAATATTTGACAAGTCGTGTTACTTTCATAGTCCTTCCATTGTCAAAAACGGAACTTAAATAAAGAATGTCTATGAAGTTTATCAACAGCAGAAGTAGCCTAAGCATGCCAAGGAATCTTATCCACAATTCCTAAAATATTTAATTTGTCTTAATTAAAGGGGAGATTGGTCTTATGATCTGAGTTACATTTTAATTCTATACAAATTAAATAAAAGAATAGTCAAAATAAATTATACAATTGATTGTTTTACATTTACTAGAATATACCTCAGGTGATGCTTACCATCCTAATTCTCTATTTTTTTTATCTAATTATAAAATCTGCTTTTCTGACCAACTAATTTTCAAACACATATTAAAATATATTAGGATACATATTACAGGAGAATTATACGGTGATCGTGCACCAATTCAGTAATGAACTTTTGTCTAATCAAGCTAAATGTCAATAAGCAAATTGAAGAGCTTTATAAATATCTCAATTATCTGCATCTATTAAAGGCAAATTAATCTAGCTATCAACTGCGTAACCCATAAGGTCGTACTCAGGTAACAATTTTATAGAGAGTACTGATGTTATCAATGTTATTATTGTATTACTCTTGGGACATAACCATACTAGCACATGAAGTTATGTGAAGTGATATTATAACATTATTCAATACATCATTTTCCTTCCATATTTTTATGTAGGTCTTAAAGATTAATAGTATTATTGATTCATTAAACAGTGGACCTACCTTTAATATAAAAACAAAACACATGGTCATAGTATTATAGACCACTTTGCCCTTTAAGTCAACAAAATGTTACTTAAGAAACCACGAACTCCTTTTGATTTTAGGTTTGGACTTCGGGCATCTACACGATATTGGTGTTTGCTATTTAAAAGGATTAAATGATACCAACATTATAAAACCAATTTCTTTTAACAGTAATTTCAGCGTTAAGTAAGTTCATGTAAAATTCAGTTTATTTTAACAAATTTAGTGTCACATCGTACTGCACAGATACTTAAGTGGTCAGAGATATTGTTTGAATCCATCTTGGAACTTCAAACTCTTGCTCTGGTCAGAATATTCACAACGAAGACAAACACACTTCTATAGATTACGTTTGGCTGCCGTGTAACTGTTGCACTGTCTGATATTAATCAGATAGGACTAGATCTATTGTCGTGTGCTGTAATCTATTCGAAATTTTCTTTGCCTTCACTTTCTTTGTTCCTCTCAAATCCTGTTCAACCCATAACAATAACAAGAAAATGTAGACCGTTACTGTTAATTTTTATTCGTTGCATTTTTATCAACTGTTGCATTTTGCTACTGTGAGTTTGTATTTTTATTTTGACTTTTCTGGATTTAACGAATAGTCACTGTCCTCTTATGAACGCCTGCACATTGTTGTCTTTAATCTGGTAGGGGAGGTGTATTTTTTTTACATATTATTCTATCGTACTATTTCAACAATAGAAAAATAAGTAAGGTAATCACGCGTTTGTATTTACTATTGTATGAGCGTCGGCGAAGCTTATCATCGAAATTTAATTTTTGTATATCTCAGCGCGATATCCAGCAGAAACAAACATAACCACTTGAAATTTTTTATGAAGCTTGTAAGATCAATGTAATGTTCAAACGTCAAATTTATTAGATTTATTGTTTAATTAATGGATAATGAATAAATCTTTATGTCATGGTAAGTGGTTCTCAAGGTATGTTGCCAATGTTGCAAATTACATTTTTGTATACAAAAGTGTAGAGTTTGTGTACAGACTAAATGTTTCACAACTCTTACAGAAAATAACATAGACTGAGGACCTAATTTATCCATCTACCTTCAGTAATAATTGTATTGAAAAATATAAGAAATACCTTTGGTTAGCGTGATGAACACTATTTAATTTCATTGGAAGACCTCGTATTGTGTTATTGTAGGTCAAACTTTGTTATTATACAATTATATGTTATATTTATAGAGCATTTGTTAAGCTATTCAGAGGAATTTTAGTCCTAACTATACCTCTCAATAAAGTCATTTTCCATTTCATTTCAGTTTACATTTAATACTACTCTAACGATTGTTGGATTTGGTTTGATTAGCCTCGAAGCCCACCAAGTAATGTACTCTAACTAAACACGCCGTTTTCAAACTGTTGGTTGCTACCATAAAACACTTCCACTGTATTTAACTCACAAATTTGCAAAATATATAACAACAATTTGAAGAGAAACAACATTAAAAACTTTAGCTCTCAAAGCTACAAGATTATATAGCAGTGTTGAATTTCACGATTTCAAAGTTAACTTAAATTAAATGCTTACAAATAACAACGCAAACCACAATCTACACAGGTAATAGCTCTTTGTTCTTGACTACCCACAAATTGCTCTCAACTACAAGTCGGTTATTGCCTCAAACTTTGATATTACCCTTAATGTCTGGGACATTGGAAAACTTACAAATAAAAATGTTCAGTAGTATTAATCGAGAGAATACGTTTAATTTAAATAAATTTGTGTTTGTAGCCTCAACGGAATTTGTGAAAGTTAATAAAGTAATTACAAATGCAATTACAAACAGTTAAATATTAAATCAAATTATTCTCTACAAAATATGCTTTATAGGACTTCGGACATTTGCCATAGTTATAGCATGTTAAAAAATAGACAATAAACGTATCGGAGATTGAGAACTATCTTCTTCGTCAAATATGAATATAATTTGTGGACAAAAAAGAAGTTATATAACATGTAACGACGGCATATGTCCGAAATCCTATTATCCTATCAAAACTTCCATCGTTATTAACATACTTTAAAGAAAGAACAGACATTACGATTCCAAATTTCGATGGGTTTGATTGTTGTCAAATATTATTTTTTAATCGTTACACTGAAAACATTGCTGTCTTATTTTACTCAAACACTATGTTACCCTCCATTATACTCGTACTCAAACATGCGGGAACCTCGTGACTCGATTATAACTCATCTCGTTATCAGTGATCAACGATATTAAACTGCTGCAGCCTATTACAGTAATGAGGTCTACTGCGGATGTCCTCTGTAGCATATTGCGGCTGGTGAAATCAATTGCTATTATACGAACTCTATTGTTCCCTTTTTTTAGCCCCAGTTGTCTTGCACCAAACCGCTGCAACAAGTTCAAACTTGGTACACAAATGTATATTAAAAATATCAAAACCGCATCCATTGGCAATTTTGGTACTCCATTTCGTTCCAATACGGCGTATGTAAAAACTTATAAACAGTTCATAGTATGTTTCTTTATTTACTAATTTAGGGATGAATACTTAGGCGATAATACTCAAAGATAATCACTGAGCTTAAGGATGCTTTGTTAAACTGTCAATACCCAGTTCACGGGTTTTTCTTCAAAATAATCTGAGTCCTAGTTGTAAATAATCATGGTAGGACCTTTGCGATGGTTTCAATAATTACAAGATATTCAGAATGGGTGAGGTCAGGGTACGAGCCGTCTCCTTTTGACATCCTATGAGTAGAGATAACAGGCTCTTTATCTCAGACATTTTAACTTGAGGCAAGGGGAGGCTCACTCTGTTACAGTCTCTTCCAGAAAAGGTGGGCAGGGAAAAGTACTCTTTCATGTTTAGATTAGCAACATTCCTTTTACACGTAGGGAACTCCACCCACTCTAACAGTCCTCCGTATTAAACTATACCTACCGATTAACCCTTTTACCAAACGTGTTACTTGTGTGCCTTTATGCAGCTCTTGGACATGCATAGGGTTGCCCAGATGTGTGGGTTCAACATTGTGGGTAGCCAGCCAGCCAGAAATGAACCATCCTGGGGTTCACTAAAACAGATTACAGTAGTAAACTATGCAGTATTTTGTCTTGTAGTATTCTTATCTTACCTTTAATGTCACATAAATCTTATAGTTTTAATGTTGTAAATATTATCCAAATATAGTTAATCTGTTAATCGTTTTAACGATTAACATGTTGTTTAAAATTAGTTTAATTGTTGTAGATCACAATATTTCTATACAAAGTATTTAATGTGCAATAAAACACGTGCGTATACAAGGTAATGTGTTTTGTAAACATTTGGTGCAATTCAGTATAAAACTATACATTCCGAGAGGAAAATGTGCAATATTAATCCTCTCGAAATCGTTAACTTGCTACTCCATATAACCATTGGTAAACTAACTCTTAAGTAAATGGTGTTGCCAAGCAATGTATAATTCTGAATTGAATGGCTGGGAACATAAAATCGTTGAAATTTTATATATTTAAAATTTTATTAATTTAAAATATATAAGTTCGAGACAAACACCACGTGAAGTTAGATCGTTACTTTTGCAGGAGGTATGTATGAAGGAAGTTATTTTTCAAACATTTAAGAATACTATAATTATATTTTTCTACTTTCATATTCACCTCTCCTTGGAAAATCTGCATTATATTATCTTACGTTCGTTGTGTAATTTGTCCGCAGTTCATTCCATACCATTCGAAAACCTGTAATCACTTTTGCAGTCAAAAGTAAAGTTAAATTAATATGAATGTTGACACGTTTTTAAAGTTAGATTTAGTTTTTAAACTTACATTTTAATTACAAGTGTAGATTACTGTAATTTGTTGCATATGTTCGTAAATCTAAAATTGTCAAATAACAAGACGCGAAGTATGACCAATTAATCTTATATAGTTTAGTTCTTAATATTTGTGCAAACGTTGAAGCGGATGCTTAGAACCGTATTACTGAAGGATCACGCATTGTATGTAGATGGAGTCAATCCAATACCCAAAGCACAACACATATCTCTCCATCTCATTCTCTGAGGCCACTGGATTTTGTATGTACAAAGACATTGCTTTACTATCACTGTAAGTCTTTTGCAATCGAAACGTATGACTGAAAGATCAAGCATTGTATGTAGATGGAGTCAATCCAATACCCAAAGCACAACACATATCTCTCCATCTCATTCTCTGAGGCCACTAGATTTTGTATGTACAAAGACATTGCTTTACTATCACTGTAAGTTTTTTTGCAATCGAAACGTATTACTGAATGATCAAGCATTGTATGTAGATGGTGTCAATCCAATACCCAAAGCACAACACATATCTCTCCATCTCATTCTCTGAGGCCACTGTCTCTTGTATGTACAAAGACATTTCCGTACTTTCACAAGTATAAAGTTTTGGGACCACATTACTGAAGAATCAAGCATTGTATGTAGATGGAGCCAATCCAATACCCAAAGCACAACACATATCTCTCGATCTAATTATCTGAGGCCACTGTCTCTTGCATGTACAAAGACATTGCTTTACTATCACTAAGTCTTTTGCAATTGAAACGTATGACTGAATGATCACGCATTGTATGAAGATGGAGTCAATCCAATACCCAAAGCACAACACATATCTCTCCATCTAATTATCTGAGGCCACTGTCTCTTGTATGTACAAAGACATTTCCGTACTTTCACAAATTTAAAGTTTTGGGACAATATTACTGAAGGATCAAGCATTGCATGTAGATGGAGAGATGGAGTCAACACAATACCCACATCACGACACATATCCTTCCATCTCATTCTCTGAGGCCACTGTCTGTTGTATGTACAAAGACATTTCCGTACTTTCACAAGTTTAAAGTTTTGGGACCATATTACTGAAGGATCAAGCATTATTGCATGTAGATGGAGTCTACCCGATGCTCCAAACACAAAACGTTTTATAATTAGACGTTCTTTCATTTAATCTTGTATTGCTTTTTAACGAGCCACAATACTCGAGAAAAGAACATTGATTTAAAACCACTTTCGGTTCCTATAAACCAAACAAACCTGAGACTTGCACATACCTATAATTTAGTTATAAACTGACAACATTTTAGTACTAATTTGTTAGCGTCTTGAAACTAAAAAAAATATGGATTAAGTTACAGTTATATTAAGTAACTTATACTAAAACAATTTATTCTATCTGAAAAATTATTATGAAAAACTTAATCATATTTAATGCGGTTCAGTTATATCCAAATTAAAATTAAAGTAATACCAAGAGTACATTACAAAATGACTGAAGGTTGACATTTCTAATTACCAAATTTTGTTGAAATCCTTATAATAATACAGGATACATACTATAATAATGAATTGTAGTATGTACAGTTTTACATATCGTTGTTATTTTTTAATCTTCCACAAGATTGGGTACTCAATTTATTATTTATATATGATTGAAAATTAAAATTAGAATATATTTAATAATTTATTTTTACAATTTCTTTTTGATTTTCATATTACAGTTTCCTTTCGGTATAATAAACCAATTAGGAGGTTATACACATTATACTACCACGAATAATAATATGGTAGCGTTCTAACAACGATTACAAAGGCAAGAGTAATTAACACAAGAGTAATGTAGAAACGCTAAACCCTTTATTCACCTGACGCCTTCATAATTGGAAATGTCATTGTTTTCAGTTTACCATAATGATAATTAGCCAATACAACGCGTTGATGAGTTGACAGAATAATGTCATTTAATAATCTATGCCATCTACAAAGATAATGACAATTATCACCTATGTAATAATTTAATTAATTATTACATAAAAGTAAAAAAATAAAGGTATTTTAAATGTTGCCATCTAAATTTGTTGGTGCATTAGAACTATAATTTATTTGTGCAAAGCAAGAAAATAAGAGAACATTTTTCGAAAAACCAAGAGACCAAAGCATTCCTGAGACTCAAACATGCAGTATTTTAGGAGCAAACTCAAAATTTAGTTAAAACAATTTGAGAGAACGAATAAGTCACACAGCCATGGGGGATACACAGATTCACTTCTGAAAAACTACTACAGGTTTTTATAAAAAAATCCAATTTGTTGAAAGCTCTTTGACTCAAGTACAATAGGTACTGAGTACTGTTACATATTCCAAAACAAGACAAATATATGAACGGTCCTTTACTTCGAAAGATAGATTTTGGATAACATGCTAGTCAGGTTATCGGTAGAGTATTTTCTCTGTAGTAAAAGTTCATCTACGTGTAGCTGTTAAAATGGTATGAAATTATCATCATCTCATAGATAAACAAAAAATAGTATATATGCGTGATTAAGCATTGCAAATTTTAGAATAGACTCCTTTTAATCGTGCAGTCAAGATATAAAGTATAGCCTATTAACAACAGACACAACATTGTAGAAACTAGATTTTTTAAGAAGACGAATGAATGAGGAAGTATTATTTTATGAATGTGAACAATTATTAAACAAAACTGTGTAAGATATATGAATAATGTTTATACGAAACCAACAACACTAATTGTAAAACGATATTGGTATCTTTCGGAAACTGGCTTGTCAAAACTGTCCATCTGAAAAATGACATACATACGGGAGCATCACTTTCAAACATAACTTTGACGATGAAAATACATTCAGCATGTTTGTAAAAACTGAGAAAGTGTTTAAGTTGTTGTGTTTCAGTATCATCTACCGATGCAAGAGAACGTGCTGCTTAAAAGTTTTGACGAACAGTGTATCTGAGGTTTCTCGCATACACGTACTTCATCGAGATATTGTAAGTAGAATTATCTACAAAGTTTAAGCACAGCACAGTAGCTTCAACGGCAACCCTGGAAAACTTTTTCCAAAATTGAGAACGCAGCTTTCTGGAGTTATGCAGTTAAGTAATAGAGACATCCTATAGTATATCTAATTATTAGCCTCACATGTGTTTGTTATGTAAATGCTGGTCTTGGGAACTTAATACCTAGCTAATATTTTATGTCTTTGATTATGACTGCTAACTTTATGGTGGTTCGTGAGGAAGGAGATGACTGTCGCTCTAATAAACTTAGATTCGACATCACACATGACAGGATCTCGACCGTTTTGTGAAATATCTAGACCTACGTGTTCTAGTGCTGTTTCAAATCAAGCGTACATTGAGAAAGTAACAATATGGAAGGTGTGGTTGGGTAAGGATGAGAAGGCTCGTTCTACAGTCACCTCCCCATAGTTTAGCCTGTGCCCTTTTTGTCCTTAATTAGATTGGAGTCTTCTGAGGTAGTCAGCCTAACTAGGTAGTATAGACATCCGAAAAACGGTTTCTATAGAGTCATTATTTATAGGGATCATGAGTTCTGTATGTTAAGAAATGTGAAGGAGAAATTACTGAACCTTGTTTATGATCGCCTGGCACTAGTAAGAAATTTCTTGTTATGTTTGGAACTTTGGATATTGATGGCAAATTTACCAATGAATAGATTGGGTAGTCTTTTAGCATTTTACTAAACCGCTGAAATTTTGTAACTTTTGGGATTTTAACTTTTGTAAACTTCAATAGGTATCAGACTTGGGTGCTTTCATAGGCCATCTTATAGAAAAAGAGTAAGTAATTTATGTATGAAGTAAATGTATGAAAAGTTTTGTGGTTTCTATGCATATTAAATTTTAATATTTATATTTATAAAAAATATTTTTAAAGTGGAGTTGAGACGTATAAAAGCGTTTCAAAACCAAATAATTTCATTTTACAATATTTCACGGAGAAGATTATATTATTCGCACGTGCTGTCCTTCCAGAGACCTTGTTAAAAGTTAAGCCGCTTTTCCGAAGTAATGTTGTACTTTTCCTAAATTGTTTGTGATCTCATATTCAGCTTTATTTTTACCACATTATTAAAGATATTTACGACAGTAAAAGAAGTCGCCAGCTTACATATTTCAAAAATCTGTGTGATAAAATAATCTAATATATAATAACCTATGTACACTCCGGAGAAAAATTGCAAAACTAATAATTTGCACTGGTTTGATCATTTTCGTTTCAACCTTCTCCTCTCGGTAAAGTTAAACACGTAAACATTGAAATATAAAGAATCCATTTATAGACGGAAGAAAAGTATGTTTAATGTACTTCTATAATCAGTGAAATATCAGATTAGTTATTAAACTGTACCATAGTTCAAATTCATTTATGCTGAATCGCGGTAGGAAGTAGGCTCTTAATTAACTAGACGCGGTGCGGGGACTTTGTTTGTTTCAGTTTGGACCGGCAATCAGCTGATCGGACCAGTGACGTATCGGGTGATGCGTTCCTCCCGGCTCGCTGGAGGATTCTGTTCGAGTCTTGAAGCCACGACGACAAGGTCCTGTTGAGAATCGCAGCTCTTCCTCTAACCCTATAGTGTGGGATTTAGAGTAATTCCATTTTTTATCGCGTGTAAATTTAATTCAAGTTTTTTAATTTTTCTTCAGTGCGTATTAAATCCCTATCAGCCTCCGTAATCTTCAAAGTAGTAAGTCCCGTACCAGCGTTTAGTTAATATCTTTGATTTTTATACTGTTTGTAAATTAAAATTTCTAAAGTTTCCCATCTTTCAGAGTCTGAGAATTAATTACATTTTTTGAAGTATTGTGAATTAAATTTTGGTCATAAAGTTAATATCAAGTTTTGTGTTATATTGATTTTGAGTATTTTGAGAAGAGAACTTTTATTTTAATTTTGTTAATTTAAAACCATTTTTTGAGAAGTATAAATTTTTTAGTTTCATTTTTAATTTTAATTCATTTTTAATCAGACTCTTAATTAGATTTGTTCGATTGTGTGAAGTTTTGAAGAAAATCGAATCAAAAGTTTGTAAACTTTGTTAATTTTTTTTTGGTAAACTTGAATTTCCGGAATAAACCAAGTATTTCCGAAAAGTTGTTTAATTTATAAAGTATTAGCTCCATATAAATTTAAAATATGTGCTATAAAAAAACGGTACATAATTTGCGCCAATCTGCTGTTTCTTTTTGAGCATAAACTTGTACAACAGGTTATTTACAGGAAAGAACTTGTAAACTTGCATAAACTTGTCTGATACCTGTAAGTGTGTGTAACTTGTATAAGACTTGTATAAGAACTTGTATGAACTTGAACATTGTGTATAAACCTGCATAATTTTGTGTAGTGTGTAAGACTGAGGACTTAGAATATTATTGTGAGTTTGGAATATTTGATTTAATTTTAAGAAAATTATTTTAAAATAAAAATGGAGCTAGCGCATGTGGATCTGTGTGCTCAAAAAGGAATTTATACTTGAAATAAATTTTAGGGACGGAAATGCTTTTAAATACGACACTGTTAGAATCTTAGAAAAATGTTGAGGTCCCTTTTGAAATTTAATATTAGGGACAGGGCTTGTAATCTGAAAGGGGGTTATAAAAATAATTATGGTTATGAAAGGTCAATAACAATGAGAGCAGGAGATAGTGAATATTGTTGAGAGTTTTCCTGTGTACATATTAAAAAAGGTCCGGATGTGCCCAAGCCCACAATAGCCCAGCCCCTTGTAAAAAGGATTTGTTTGTAGAGTCCGTATCGTAAAGTTTAATTACAAGTGAACCCGATAAGTGAAAGCGAAGTGACTCTGATAATTGAAAACTAAGTGGGCCCGATAAGTGAAAGAGTTTATGGCACGGCAGTAAAGATAGGAGACCGGGCAATATGATTGAATATTTTCATGTGAAATGCTCATCGGAAATAACAAGGAAATATTGATCCTGGTAAAATGTGTTTTTTTGTTTTAAAATAACGATAGTTTTGTTTTCTTTTTTTTTTAAGATTGCATATTTCTATATTAAAATTTAAATACAAAATGTGAAATTTTAGAACTCAATAAACATTAACTCGCCCCGCGCAAAGGTCAGTATGTTTTATTTTCAGGAAAATTATATTGTTTGAAAAGGAATTGAAGATGGGTCTAAAAAACAATAAATTGGCAATATAATTTATTTCTAAATTAAACTTCAAGAATTGATTATATAATTATGTATTAATTTGGCCCAAAACACAAAACAAGTTAAGTATGAGAGTCCAGTAGTTTATTATAATAATACAAATAAATATTGGAATATAAAAGGGTGATGTGACGACGTTTTTTATTTCAGCAATTGTATGGCTAAGATGAGAAGTCATAATATAAAATGCCAGTGTAAGTGTGTGATAGGAGTGTGGTTGTAAACCATGTAATTTTCAGGGACAATGAATGGCATTAATGGTGGATAAAGTAAATACACAGATGTATTCTGATGTATTGTGATATGTCATGAGATATATTTCTTCCCTGTTCCTTCAAATGTAGAAGGACAGGGTAATTTTGGTAATGTTGTGGTGTTGTTGTTCCCTGTTCCTTCCAATAGAGAAGGACAGGGTAATATTTTTTGGTATACAATGAGTTGTATTAATAGTGATAGTGATATGTAATATTGTTTTTTTTATCACTATATGAGGTTGATTGTGTGTAAACAATTGATTATTGTGCCATTGTAATCCCTGTAAATTGATTGTATTGTAATTAACAACATCTGGTAATGGTTTACATTCGTGACACTGGCGCAGGCGTACAATAAGAACACCGTGAAAGACTGACAGCCATACAATTATACGGAGGGAATATTTTGTAAAAGGAATGTCCCTCCAAGAGCTCAATGCCTCGCTGGCTGAAATTGTTATTAGATATGGAGGAGCAGGTAGCAGTGCTATTAGCGAACCAGAGCCAGCCAACCACGAGATCAACGAGGCCGCCGCACTGCACCGGCCGTACAATCATTGGAGAAGCTACCTGCCTCGACTCCTCACCCACCACATCCCTCTGCGATGGCTACCTGGGGACCCACACTGGACGTCGGACACCTTCTACCACATCACCCCCTCGGACTACACATCACAGCCTCCACGTAGTGATAAGTACAAAAGAATTGTTATTTAAAAGTGTGCATGTGGGAGGGATTATTATTGTACTTAGTCCGGGATGAGTGTTTTAAAGGTTTAGGTTCCCTACCGTGATTGCAGCTTCGGGCTAGGGAAAATATGTACCATAGTTCAAATTCATTTATGCTGAATCGCGGTAGGAAGTAGGCTCTTATTAACTAGACGCGGTGCGGGGACTTTGTTTGTTCAGTTGGACCGGCAATCAGCTGATCGGTCAGTGACGTATCGGGTGATGCGTTCCTCCCGGCTCGCTGGAGGATTCTGTTCGAGTCTTGAAGCCACGACGACAAGGGTCCTGTTGAGAATCGCAGCTCTTCCTCTAACCCTATAGTGTGGGATTTAGAGTAATTTCCATTTTTTATCGCGTGTAAATTTAATTCAAGTTTTTTAATTTTCTTCAGTGCGTATTAAAATCCCTATCAGCCTCCGTAATCTTCAAAGTAGTAAGTCCCGTACCAGCGTTTAGTTAATATCTTTGATTTTTATACTGTTGTAATTAAAATTTCTAAAGTTTCCCATCTTTCAGAGTCTGAGAATTAATTACATTTTTTTGAAGTGTTGTGAATTAAATTTTGGTCATAAAGTTAATATCAAGTTTTGTGTTATATTGATTTTGAGTATTTTGAGAAGAGAACTTTTATTTTATTTGTTAATTTTAAACCATTTTTTGAGAAGTATAAATTTTTAGTTTCATTTTTAATTTTAATTCATTTTTAATCAGACTCTTAATTAGATTTGTTCGATTGTGTGAAGTTTTGAAGAAAATCGAATCAAAAGTTTGTAAACTTTGTTAATTTTTTTTGGTAAACTTGAATTTCGGAATAAACCAAGTATTTCCGAAAAGTTGTTTAATTTAATAAAGTATTAGCTCCATATAAATTTAAAATATGTGCTATAAAAACGGTTACAAAACGTTGGTGCTATAACCTTTTATGCTGGACAAAAAAAATTGGACATAGTATTTTGCTCTTTAATTTAGTATCTTATCGTCTTATAATTTCAAGACATTTAATTGTCAAAACTATGGGTAAGTCTTAGAAATAAGTTATTTTTAATAAGTTTTTCACACACTTCGTTTCTGTTATATCTCTAGTCTTAAACTGCAAAAAATCTTGAATAAATATAGAAGTCCACAATGTTAAAACAGTTTAAAAAAATCAATGCTTTGAAAAACAGGTTTTTCTTTTCAAAATATAAAAGTAGACGCCCACAAAAATGTAAATTTAAATGTAATGGAAATAGTTTAGCGGATTTCCAAGTGTATTAAATATTATAATCTTTCACTATCTGTTTAAAAATTAAGGAAGTTATTGTATTTAGTTGTATCGTTGAACTATTCAATTGTATTATGTAATTCTATGATTATAGAGCCGCCATCTTGTTTTTGTGTTTTAAATATAATTTAGGAAATTATACCAAGCGACTGATTGCAATTTACTTTTACGATGTATTTCAATATATCTGATTTAAATCCGTTCAAAAACACAAACTAATCATAGCGTAACTTCAGTGATCCATTAAAAATTATTAAAACGTTGAACTTACATTAATGCTTTAAATTTACAACTGATATAATGGGATTCAAGATTTCTCAGTGAATCAAAGAAAAGAAAAAAATCGATACCAAATGGTATCTTTTTTAAGTTTACAAATATTTATTCAAATGTGCTACACATGCATAATAAATGAAAAAGGCAAACTACGTTTTAAAGCATAATTAAACTGTAGTATTAAAGTTTAATATAAGTAATAATAAATACTAGAATTCCTTTTTATTCTACAGGATTTTAATATTTAAAGATAATATAAATTTCTTTGTAATGTACTTCTTTAATCGTTTATGTTGTAAAACATTTGTTAGCTGTTATAAAATTACAACAGTGAACACCGCCCACTTGCAGGCAACATTTGACGCTGCAGATGTGTATAAAATGCAAAACCGGAGAACGGGCCTTGCATGCATTGAAACGTGCTAAAATTCACTGTCTTCTTGATCACAATTAGTGTGAATGTTACTGTTCTAGAAATTTAATGGTTCGGCAGACTTGCGGGCTATGATTATATAATTGTTTACCTCATATTGTGTATACAGTACATTATTTGTGTTAAGGTGATTGTAATGCGTAACCCTTTAGTATTGTTATACGTAATGATGATAACAATACTCAGAGGGACTACGTATTATCAAAGCATTACAGAATATGTATTATGTGTATTTAGCAGATTATAATGCGTAACCCGTTAGTATACGTATACGTGGTGATGACAACATTATTCAGGTAGACTACGTATATTACAATATTATGTATATTTAGCAGATTACAAAAAATAGTACAAGTATTACTAACAGTATAGCGTTTACATTAAAGCTAACAGTAAACTTTGAATATACATTCATTATGTTTTATTAAATTATATAGTTTTGTAACTTAATGAAAGGAGTGGGATAAAAATGTAAAATAAATAATAAAGAACTTCTTGGAAGTTTCTTTATACAGAAAACCAAATAACGAATATGTGACCAGCAACTTAACTAGACTGGAGAAACTCAGAGTGCATGCAAAGCCTTAGGCCAAGTTTATACAGCTATTCCTTACGAATAGGTACAGTAAGCAATCTGTAAACTCTATTGGCTGGATTGAATAAAGCGAATTGAGAAAGGTATTTTGTAACAAATTCATACATTTTTGTCTGTCGTGATTCTAAATGCACTTTAATACGTTTACAAATTGAGGCACAATCTTTGTCATCATATTATTTATATTTTCGTTAATAAAACGTACGTCTATGCTATGATAAGATTCTCAGGTATAGATAAGAAACTATTAAACAACTCTACACTATCATGAAATTATGGAATAATCTATGAGCCGAGAGGTAGTTTACACTGCACAAGTACACAGACTAGTATTACGTCAAATTATTCATCAGTCGAGCTTTTAGTGAGGTTTGAAACAGTGAGGCTACGAAAGGGTGAACAACAGCAAATGTGATTTAGAATAACCGTTACAAAATTACACTTATAAATGTGTCAAATTATAACACACCAAGTTATGGGTAAAATAGTAAAATGGTTGCTATAAAACAACAAACAATTTTAATACGAATTCACACTCAGCAGAATACTGCAGAAATCCGTATATCATTCATGCAGGGATCATTACGTAAATGTACTGATACACTATAGGATGATAGCCTACATGATATAAAATATGATAAAGTAAAGACTTGAAAGAAAGAAAATTAAAGGACATAATAAATCATCCAACATGTGAACTATGCCAGACGTTTTACGCTGCCAAAATAAGGTTCTATATCATGACGTAATCTTCAACTTTCTGGCGGCACCTTATCGTGCTTTAATATGCCAGTGGAAACACAACCTCATTTACTTTGTGGTACTAAATTTTTACCACATGAGGTACCTAACTAAAACAAAATAAGTGTCAGTAATATTGTAAATAAAAATTAATATTCAGCTATATTTATTGCTTAGCTAAACCTAATCTCGACAATGTCTGGACCAATTTGACTCCAAGTTAAGGAAGAATACATATAATATTAATAAAGTATTCTGGGAAACATTTTCCCCCATATTTCTCTTAATAAACCGTAACATATCATATAAAATAATATCAGATAATATTTATATTTCATAATCTAAATGTGGCTGGTATTAAACAGTAGGTGACACTTTAAAACTTTTTTCAATGTTTCAGCTGAATTTTTTAAAGTACTGAAACATTTGTTTACATTTTAATTTTATACAATACTAACTATATAAATACTAGTCTTCGCACACTTTTTGTAAGTTTTGCCCGTGTATGAGCAGTTAGCACTCTGGTTCAAGTTAATTGTAATTCCAATATCGACATAGTGTTTGCCTTGTTGACAAGATCAAGAAAATCTACCAAAAGTGTATGTTTAGACCCATTGTACACGCACAGGTACTTTATTATAAAGTGCTCTAACATTCAAGCTTTATTTTCGACAAAAGATTTATTTTAAAGACAAATATCAATAATAACTTAGCGCCTTCAAATAGTGTTTTGCTACTTTACGTACGGAACTGTCTCGTAATTTCAGTTTATAATGTACAGACACTTTGAAAACTTATATCTTTTGCAGCGCTTCCTGATAGTGTGTTACATAAATGGGCATAGTATATAAACATTCGCCGTGAAAAATTTACAATTTTCATAATGATCAATCAAATAATTTCCGATTCCATAAAGGACATACAGACAAACATTAATGTATATATAAGCCCATGATGCTCAATCATTATTGTAATGCAGATAACAAATACAAAGTTATCCTATAATTTTTATTCCAGATGGCACTAGTGCCGAGTTAAAAACATATAATGTATTAATAATATTCTTTTAAAGATTGTTTATAGAAATATTATTAAAGCACTATTATAATATCCATATTAATTAGCAAATCCGTCAATGTTTACACATAAGATATTCAAGACTGATTGGTTAAATGCTTTAACGAGCCATTCTTTCTCATATTACAGGACGAAAACAACAAGAATTCTATAACTCAAAACCTATCTTAACCTATTATTTTTAAATACTGCATGCACTTAGTAAGGGTTTTCCCCTTATAGCAGGAGTTGATGTTTTTAACCGTACTAGGCTTCTCAGTCCTGAGCATGTATGAATATCTTCTTCATCGGAACAATAAGGTAAACTCAAGTATGACACTGGAAATATTTTGGAAGAAAAGAATATTTGAATAGCTGGAACTAAGCTCTTTTTAAGAGAAGTAGATTTCTGAGAGATATGTATAAATATATTTTTTTCTTGGGACAGTAAGGCAACTAAAATTGGCACCATGAATACATTATATTAGAAGTTCATTTAAACAGACGGAAGTGGATATTTTCTTCATCAAAGAGGCTTCTCACTATTAAATAATTAAATATATGTTCTTCATCCTCTCAACTAGACAGTCAACTATTACAAAGGAAGTACATTAGATGGGAATTTTATTACACGAGGTGGAAATAAACAGATTTTTTATCGAACTAGATTTCTGAGACCTATTTATATATTTTATTGATCGGGGCAACAAGGCAAACTAAAATAAACAAATTCTAAAAAAATAATAACTTTGTTTACATAGGATTTTAAATGAATTTACAAAAGTTTTTTTTCTATAAGGGATTAAAAATAATTTTAAATTAAAAGAGAAATTTTAGCTGCCGGATGAACAGTTTCAGTCCAATATTCAACAATTGTTGTTCTATACCCCTACAGTAAGTTTGATTACACATCTTGAACTGTGTCAGTATGTGGACACCCAAATGTCCTAATTTGACTTTGTACTTTTTTTAATGAAATAAACCTAATGATTTGTTTGAAGTCTTTTTTAAATAAAGTTATTATTTATGTATATTATACACATTTTTATTTTCATACGTTTTGATGAAAAGAAACCTAAATCCGGCAATAGGTAAGGATATTATGACCATAGTTCAAGAATTTAGTTATAGTCAGCCGTTTGGAGTAGCTAAAATTAAAACAGCTGATTAATGTGGCTACAAACAGTACTGTCACGTAATGACAGTGGATCTGTTTAGTATTCGGTTATTTAAAAGCGAAATATTTCTCTTATTTATGAAAATATTTTCTTAACACTGGTATCGTTGGATATCTATTTAACTTTCTAAATAAAATGTAATAAGTAACTACATTTTCTATGATGTGTAGATAAAAAAAACATTTATCCTGTAAAATTTTAAGAAGCAGTAATTTTGAAAAGAAAGCTTCTTAGAAATTGGATTTTTAATTAGTCCTTTGTGGAATAGTAGAGTTGTGTATGGAAAAGTATGTTAAAAATTGAATGATACTAATGATTTTTGGGAAATTTTGTACCTAGAAAAACTTAAAAATTATTAAGCAAAATTATTTGAATTTTAGCCTAAATCCATTTTTGTGTAACATAATTTGATGAGCTTGCTCCAAGTGATTTAATTTCAATGTGGTAATTTACATCGGCACGTGGTGTTTTTTCCTTTTAATGTAAAATATTGTTTAATTTTGTCTTCATTGTGTTCAATCCAATGTGTTGGCAATGTCTATGCCATGATGGAAAATATCATACGTATGCCCTGTCAAGCGAATTCTTAAATGCAACCTTTGACTAATAAATTCTTTGGACGAAAATGTACAGTTAATTTGTATATATTAGTAAAATTTCGACTGAGATGAAGGGGTTTTAAGTATTTTAAACTTATAAAGAGCATAGCACAAGCAAGTTCCTTTTATTAATGAGATTTACGTCAGATCAGTCTAGTCGTCTAAAAGCGGCAGTAATCAAGCAAACTTCATAGACTTTAAACTACTCCGTTATAACTAGTGTACTTAATAGCCTGTATGTGTTCAATGTCTATTTTCAACATATATCTTGAAATAAGTTTATTTAAATGTATCAACTAATAAACTTACTGTTAAAATTAACTGGGAAAAGAATTAATAAAGTGTTAATTAATACGCTCTCTAAACCTTGATAGATTAATGGATAATTGTAACGATATGGATAATTAATAATTTCTATATGTATATTATGGGATTGGAAATGACTTAACTCTTGAATTACACAGTTCTTATGTATAGGAAAACTTTAATGAAACTATACTTCTTCACGAGCAGTTTCAAGTTCATGAGTTAAAGACTAGGAAAAGGAGTCTCATAAAATATATGGATCTCAGAAAATATTGAACTTAGCTATATTTTCTATCAGCTAAAAGTATAGCTGATAGAAAAGGTCAAATTACATACATGGGATAAAGGTCATTGTAATTAATTAAAATTACATGCATTATAAAAGGTCTAATTACATGCAATCCAAATAGCCCTGTAAGTCATCGTACTACCCACGATATGAAAGTAAATGCTCAAAACCGAAAAAAGGAATTATTATAAGTTTAACTCAACGTTCTAAAGAGCATGCTCCGTTGGTCAGTAGAAAGATCTTACTAACATCAGCGTAAATCTAGACAAATTAATTTAGAATTGACGTTATGTCAGTGATTAACAACAATAAAAATATACGAAAATTTGCATTTATTAATAATAAACACGGAATAAAAATACTAACATGATACTTTCTATCGAATATTATTTCAAATTTACTTACGATTAAAAAATTAAATATACAGTATTGTTAAAATTTAATCTGTAGTTTTGCCGAAGACTTTATAATCATGTAGCGAATTCATTAACTAGAAAAGGAATACTCTTAAAAGGGCCGCACAGCCGAGTTGGTTGCACCCCAGTTCAAGAGGCAACGGTCTCAACCGACGAAGGGAGGTCGTAAAGAGGCGCTGTTTCATATCCCTTGATGCTCAGCTCCTCTAGTATCCACTTTAAGGGTATTGCCACTTCCTAAATAAACAATATTTTGTGACACTTATACAAATGACAAAACCCACGTAACAAAATTGATCATAAAATGTTTATCATAATAATGAACTTTTTGATTTAGATTATTTCTTACGTAATCGAATCACGTACTTTTATAATATTATATGCATAAAGATTACATTTATAATATTTTGATAGCCATAAAAATATTTCCATGTTAAAAATACATCTATAACTCCGGAATGTAATCGTATTATTGTTACAAATTCACAAAAATAAATGGAAAAGTTGTTCATAATTATTTAATAAAATATGTGCAAACATCAACGTTATTGCTAAGCAATTAAATATTTTATTTCGTTGAAATAAAAATGTTGATTGTATTTTCAACTTAGTTCATTTGTAACTATTCTGTGACTCAAAACATAATGAAGGAATAAGAAGTATTTTCATGCATACCTAGAAAACATTATACATTATAAATGGTCTGCCTGAGTTACAAGAGTGTAGAGTAATAGAAATATAGCAGCCATTGTTATGATTCTAAGAATATCGGATTAAGAGATTACACAAGTTCAGGAACTATACAAACACAATTACACCAACCGTAAAGTTCTTTAGACTTTGTTATTTAACCATACAAACTAGTTACAATCAAAGAACTATCTACTTACTGAAAAAAAATTAGTAAACTAGAAAGTAAATTATTTTATTAGTACAAATAAAATCAATTTAATTTTCGTCTATTAAAAATGTACGATTATACTTGAATAGTTCGCCTCCTGCTTTCCAAGTAATCCAATGTAACTAACTACCAGTATAAAAATAATATTTTCACGTTTGTATTTGAATTCCGGGAGGTATACTGGTGACGCGTATTTCTACTGAACCAACCACAACGTACGCCCGGAGATATTCTCAGAACAGAGAAAAACAGATTGGAGATTTATTGTTTATCAGCCAGTGCACTTCGTCTATTTCCGAGGCAAAAATATATTCCAGCTGTATTGAAATGCAATAACCATAATTCTTAAACAATGAATTAAAGATATTTAAGTTCGGTTTTAACTTACATGTCTTACTGTAATTGTGAAAGTAAATTCTAAATTATATTGTTTTGAGGATAAATTAATTATGCTGTTTAGTTATATCATTGTTGTATGTATTTATTGTTAAAGGTCTATCTTCCGTTTATCGAACTATGGTACTAAGAAACTATATGGAAATGTATGTTAATACTGAGATGTAGAAATAAACTGTGATAAATATTTCAATATTCTTAGTTAATTAGAATCTTGTGTGTTACGTTGTTTAGAGTTATAAATAGTAAATTTACTAAGGAATAATATTATGTTTTAATTTTTTAATTGAATAAAACAAATTATAACAGTGTTTTTTTTTTTAAATTCCCAAACATAATAACTTATCTATTACTTATATGAATTTATGATCAAAAGTATTTGCTTTCTACATACACATATATAGTTCAAGAAAGTATAAATAGCCAAAATTAGTTATATTACACGAATAGTATTTAATATTTAAACAAACATGAAACTTGTCGCAGTTGTATTTAACAATTAATTAACCACTATCTATTTTTTAATTGTGTTGTTGTGCAAAAAACTAAAAGTTCAGGTAAAAGATTATCTTTCTTCCCTACAAGATGTTATTGTGCATCATTTAGCAATATCACATTTTAATTGGTTGAAGCGGCTCGTGAAAAGACAGTTTTACTAAATGTGTCATATAAATAAAAGCTACATAATTCATGAGAATTAATTTCCTGTTCCAATCCTGTAACATACATATAGATAATTATCTATCACGGTTAGAGACCGTAATATAGAGCGTACATAAATAGCCTTAAAGCTAAGCACACAGACACACATGCAACCTGTTCAATCTGGCTTATACAAACGGCACACTCTCTCGTGTATGCTCGACATCGATATATCTCTCTCCCCTCAGAGGCGCTCTCTCTGTAGAGTAAACCCACAGTAGTAGTATTACGTTGTTGTTATATTTTGGTTGTTATTATGTTTCAAATTCTTTGATAACACCCAAAACACTGTTTCTAGTTAACTAAAACTATAGTCCTACTCATAGCAGTAATTTAACATGATAATGATTTAATTATCTATTTGGACAAACATACTTTATCGTGATAGTAAATGATTTATCTGTCAGGTTTTAGAAATGAACAGTAGTTAATAAATGACAATGCAATATTATAAGGCGTATTCAAATTAACAGCAATATTTCTCTTGATAACAATGACAAATAAAGGTATGTTGCAGATGAAAGAAAAGAGAAATTGGTTAATCTATTTCCGGGTTCTTCCAGAAAAAATTCTAAATTTCAAAAAGTACTGCAGGTTGAAATATTAGCAATATGGTGTCATTACTTTTGCCAATAATCAGAACAAATCAAACAGACGCGACGGGACAATGCACCTACTGGCATAGCGACTTCTGAAACTACATGACTTTCGACCAATAATTGTGATATACCTAATTCTTTAGGTCGAATTGTGTAGGTTTCGAATAGTAGGTAAAATTACGACAGGCTTTCAAGTACTTGTTATCTACTACCTGTTTTGCTTTTAATAATACTGTTATAGTGTAGTATTTATATTAGAAGTGTGAAGGTTGAGTTATCCAGGTCACCTTCCGTTTGGTAGTATTATTATTGGAGTTGCAGCTAAGTATTGGAACGTAATAAACAGCTCCCATACTGTTACTGGAAGTATTTGATATATTTTTCAAAGGCCAATGCCGTGGAACAATGTGTAAGTAACGAGAAAGTAATTAACAACCCAATGAGCAGCAGGCGTTAGCGTGCAAACGCTGGACACGCGATTTAACCACACAGTAAGTAGATACCTACTGTACAAAGCAATTTTCAGAGTCATAAAAAACAAACGAATATGCTTACTTTGTTTGGCATGCCTACACTCCTAAACAAGTAATCTCTAATTATGTTTTTTATGTGCAAGTCTATTTATATATGTACGTTTGTGGCCACAAAACTGGAGGTGTACCATTCGGTTTGACTGCAAATAGTTACACAAAATTGAAATCACACCTAATATACTTCAATTAGGTTATCTTTGAGACTCTGCTACGAATAATTGACAGTAGGTGAAGCGTGACGCACTAACATTATTCACGCTACATGAGCTGTTAGCTTGTTCCGTGTCTACAATTTGAGGAATGGTACGAGCAAAGCGATCCGTGCGTGACCATTTCAAATGCAATAGCAAACTAATGCACCAGATACAGAGTGCAATACATTTTATGGTCGAGAAAACTATTGAGGAAACATTGAATCCGTTCCTATACTCACGAAGGATACTCAATAGCTAGCCTTTATTTATTTTAGTTCTGCACTAGACCAAGAAAACAGAGGTATATTCATACTCACTAAGAACGACAGCTTACATTACAAACGATGGCATTGGGGTGGGTTGCATGCGAATAAGGCATACGAGAATATGTTATTTTAGGAATTAACCTAAACTTTATGTGTGATAGTTTGAATGTTTATGCTTCTGGCCGGAAAAAACAACGATGTATGATATTGTTTGAATTTTATACCAACACTGAATTTATATGTAACTAAAACATATTTATTACTTAAGTATAGTAATTATCATAGGGCTGCGTACTTCTATCTCAATGGTCTACATTTATTTGTTAGTGATACTTAATTATATGATTTTCGTAAGCAATATATTTCATTGGTGTTTACGGAATGTTTTCTCCCTTCTATTTCAAAACTCCAAAATATTGATTTCACTTCAAAATTAAGGGTCCAATTACAAGTTATAAAGTGAATCGTGGACGGGAATATCTTGCAGTGATCATCTCATGGGCTTAATATGGCGCTGGAAATGGTTATGCATACCCTGTAAGCAGGAAATGTCGTGCAAAAGGAATGGATTAAGGCTAATACTATATTATTTTGCAATGCCAGAGAGTTATATGTAATACGTAACTACAGTAAAACTGTAATGGAGCTCAAACGGTGTCACACAACCTTGAATAACCCACTATTGAGTACACCTTAAGGTGGTAAAGAGCATGAGGGTAGCTATAGAATAACGTAAGCCGAATTTGTTAGCAAGAAACAATGTGTCCGGTACATTTATGAATATGGAAATTTGTTTAAATTGTGTTATTAGTTAACTGCATGCTATAGTGGTATGGAAAACCTATAATGCCTTGGGTACTGGATTCGGTTTAAGGTACGTGATATATTAAATTAAGTTTCTATTAAACTATCAATAAGGAACCTCTTTGCCAGTTTGTTTATGCCGTTTGTAGTCTAAGAATAAAATATTAAAAAATGAAACCTTGTTTGATGATGATGATCTCTAAATAAATAACAAATAAATTAATGCAAATTAACGCTCTAGCTATAATGTATACTGTAAATGTAGGGATACTTAGTAATCTTCACCATGTACTACCACTAGAGCGTCAGCTGAAGTCAAAGTGTTTATGAACAACACGTGTTTATTCTATTGAAAAGACGTGTAGTTCCTGAATTATTTCATGTTGTACTGTATGTTTGGATAAACGATCCTTAACAAGCAGACACAAACTATCCAGTTGTACTATTTATAGTAACAGTTATGGTGTATTGAACATTTCACCGCAATATGATTGTTCACGTGAAATAGATTGAAGAAATAACGTAATTGGACGAGTTTTAGGAATTTACCTAACAAGAGCAACTTTCCTGAGAAGGAAATCCTTCTGAATGCTTTGCAAAAGGAAAGTAAATTCCTCCTTGGTCTGTGTATAACTTTGTTCTTAATGAAGTGATATTTAGGGATATAATCAGATAAGATTAAAGTCACGCTTAGTTTGTTTTGTGAAGTGTACCAAGACTTAGCATCTCTGATTTATCTACGATATCAAAGGCAGAGTTGAAAACTTAGTGCTGATTACAAGTTATAAGTTAATGTAAGACTAACGAATGAACTGACAAGTTTAATCTTTACACTCTAGTGGTTACTAAAGTATGAAACATGAATGATATAAGCAAGTCCAAGATTACCACAAGAATGTTTATAATATTACATAACGTGTAGGAAACGTTTTGTATTACGGTAATTAAGAATATTTTATATGAAAAACCCATTAGGGGTTTTATAGAAGACGTTATTTAGCTTGTTAAAAAGAATACACTAATAATTTATAATGCCTCTTATATACTTACGAAGTTGAAATAATGTACTAAAATGATCTTAATGACTAAGTTTTATCAATTACAATATTGAAAAAATAGAAATGCATGTGGAACTCGACTGGCATCAGTTAAATAATCAAAATGCTTAGAAGGTTTGCATTTGAGTTAAATTATAAATGTTTTGAATGTTTCTAGGTTTGTAAAAAAGTCCCACATTCTTACACATTCTCGATTTTTTTTAACTTAGTAAAATGTATTCAACATTATTAGTGCATACAGTACGGTCTTAAATTGTCTCAAGAAGGTTTTCTGCACATACCTGTAAAATTCTTTTACCATTATTACTTCGCATTTGAACAAGTTCCAATTTTACAAAGATTATTTCTCATAATAACTATTACAGGCTATATTTTTGTGAACATCATATCTAAAAAGTCGTAATTTTACTGAATATTTTTAATAAATAAAATGTAGTAGGTACTGTGTGATTTTACAAAAGATTCCACTACTCCTACGCATTTTCATTCATATTATACTTTTAATTTGGAATTAAACTTAAACGGAACAAAATAAAACACAGAACAGTTCTAAAGCCATAAGGCAATTTATAAATATTTATAGTATATTTAAGTTTTGTATTATAAGGTAACAATATTAGATTGGAAAATGTATATAAAGGGTGTCAATAATTAAGTCCCGGGACGGCTTAATATTATAATAACCTTAAATTAAATATAGACGAGACTTAGCATGTTAGTGACAATTTAAAAAAATTTAATAGTAAAATAGGTAAAGTACAAAAAAAATTTAAAGGTATTTATTAGTAGGATACAATGCCACAAACTCGACTTCAAAAGGTTAACCCTGACCAAAATGGCGGGTCCATAGATGCATAGATTGAAATGCGTTTGTTCATACAAGTAAATTAGCACATGTATTTTATAAAACTTTTATGTCGCTAAGAATTAATTTATACCGGTACTAAGACAAATAAAAACAAATCCCACTCCTGTCAGCCGGGTGACTTTGTTCATACAAGTAAATTAGCACATGTATTTTAAAAAACTTTTATGTCGCTAAGAATTAATTTATACCGGTACTAAGACAAATAAAAACAAATCCCACTCCTGTCAGCCGGGTGACTTTGTTCATACAAGTAAATTAGCACATGTATTTTATAAAACTTTTATGTCGCTAAGAATTAATTTATACCGGTACTAAGACAAATAAAAACAAATCCCACTCCTGTCAGCCGGGTGACTTTGTTCATACAAGTAAATTAGCACATGTATTTTATAAAACTTTTATGTCGCTAAGAATTAATTTATACCGGTACTAAGACAAATAAAAACAAATCCCACTCCTGTCAGCCGGGTGACTTTGTTCATACAAGTAAATTAGCTCATGTATTTTATAAAACTTTTATGTCGCTAAGAATGAATTTATACCGGTACTAAGACAAATAAAAACAAATCCCACTCTTGTCAGCCGGGTGACTTTGTTCATACAAGTAAATTAGCTCATGTATTTTATAAAACTTTTATGTCGCTAAGAATGAATTTATACGGTACTAAGACAAATAAAAACAAATCCCACTCCTGTCAGCCGGGTGACTTTGTTCATACAAGTAAATTAGCTCATGTATTTTATAAAACTTTTATGTCGCTAAGAATGAATTTATACCGGTACTAAGACAAATAAAAACAAATCCCACTCCTGTCAGCCGGGTGACTGGGGTGACTGTGGCGACTGAGGCGACAGGAGGCGTCTCTATAATAGTAGTATATCGTCCTAAATTTTAATCTACGTTTCTAAGTCATAATGGATTTAAAATAGGTGAATTCAATAAATTTAAATAAAAACAATTTTTTTTTGTTTCTTATAAAACTAGTTCTTCTATTACACCTTTTTTTAATAGTTGAGAATTTTAAACCGAGATTTCTCTCATTATTTAGACCAATTATGATTTGATCGAAAATGTTAGCGTAAATTCCCTACCAGGTCTGTCTTTCTTTGTTTCATACAGTTAAAATATTACCTATTGAGATATTTCTGACTTAAAATGAAATAATAGCCTAAATGCAAAAAATATACATATAAGGCAATGGACATATATTTTTTCTTTTAAAATTTATTTTAAATCTTGATAAAAAAATTAATAACACTATACAATACGACACAATTCGAGAAAAATTTAAACTAGAGCACACGAATTCACTCTTACTGTAGTAACATTGGAAATTCTAGCATATTATACTACAACATACATTTTCATACAACAATAATATAACACAATATTATGATAAATTTTAACAGTGAAATATTTGTAATAACATAACAATTTTTCTAACAAAAAGATAATATATATAATTATATACCAGAGTATTAGCGTTATTATTATCTGAAGAAAACTTTAAGCGTATAAAATAAAATACATGAGTATGGATATGTATTTACTAAAAATGTTAATGATTTCACAATATTACATTTTCCTAGTGTATATAATGAATTTTAAACATTAGTAGTAGTATCTCAAATCGTCTGATATAAAATATATTAGAGTGTACTTATTTAGTTAAACATTTCAGATAATCCTCAGACACTAAACACACAGACGTACAGACAAGCAGAGTTTGCTTGATGTTTGCCAAGCAATTGGAGCCTCACTGTAGATGTTTGCTTCAAGTTTGAATAAATAATAACCAACGAGATCATAAGTTTGTTGTAGACTTAAAATCTAAGAGTCAATTTAGCAACACACATACAATGTTTATTTTAATCCATTCGGTAGCAAAATTTGGGAATTTAGTATTCAAAAACACCTGTTGATTTTCATTTCAACAAGAGAATTATAAAGCATTATTACAACAAAATATTTAACTAAACATTTGTTGAAATACCAGTGGTTTTAGGAATGTACTGCAAAATATTACTCTGGGAGTTTAAGGAGTTTCCTCAAAATAAAATTATTGTTGAAGTAGTTACTGAAAATTTAGATAATTTGAATTATATAAAAACATAATTTGAAGTTACTTGAATTTGCTATGCCACATTCATAGCTTTTTCCTATTTTTATCACACTAAAGAGGGAATGGATCACTTAATAATAAAGTGGAAAAACAACTTTAAAGTAACGGAATTTTCATAAACTTAGTCGTTGAGCATTGATTTCTTACTCCAAAACTTGTGCATTGAGTAATGACCACAACACAAACACTATGCAGAATCATAATGAATATGCACTCTGAAGTGAAAAGAGGAAACACCAGTAATGAATAGACCGGAACTGCAATCACTATATAGTGGTTGGGATGACAACATGTAGTCCTCTGTGTCCACTGCGGTGGCGGTGAATTCAAGTGATTTTCGCGCTTTGCTGTGGTTTATTGTTGACGAAACTCATATTCGTATCAGGAGGACATTTGAGATGTTATTTTGAGTACAACTCTAAATGCATATTATTTTTATGTATACCTAATGTTATTATTGTCAATTATACAACTCCAAGCCTTAAAATCAAGTCAATTAAAAAACTTTCAGAGGACTATAATAAAACATATAAACTTTGTAAAATTAGATCAGGCATTAGCTAAACTCCTGTTTTACTAATGATGAAGAAAATTTACAATACTAACTGCTGACACAAATCTGAGATAGCAGATATTAATGAATGAATATGGTTATATCACATTGATACGCGAGTTTATCTCCGTTTTCATTGTCTTGCGCATTATCGCAAAATTGTTTAGTACAACTAATACACTTTGCTTTTGCCGAGTCTGAATCATACTCAGTGCTCATGGTGTGGTCTTACTGTGTGGAGATTAGCCTCTCAATATCTGATATAATCAGTCTAAATCACTCAAAAGCAAATCATGCATGTTTTGGTTGGCACAAGAAGCTGTTGTAATTGAAGTATGCTGTATAAATTTTAAGTTTAATTTCATATATACAGTGTTGTTCTAATGGTATGCCCAGTGAAGGGACATTGTCTACTATAAGAGGCACATGGAAGATTAAATGGAGAAATTTCTGTGTAATAACAATACCAATAAATCAATGTGATTGAGTTAATTATTGGTTGCGACGTTAACGCGCTACGTTTCAAAAACTAAAATAACTGAAGTAAGTGGCGTTACAAATTGTATTAATGTTTTTTATAAGATTATAAAATATGGTACAATTGGAAACTACAATGCTAATCAGTCACCAAAATGTTAGTAACAGTCATTTTTAGACTGCCCTTGACATATCATTCACGTGTTCCCCTAAACAGCTGATTCCAACACTATATGCAGTGAAATATCATTTAGGTTTACCAGTCACCTGAATAGTATATTAAAACATTCCCTTCAAACAAGCATACAAGAAACTGGGTTTTATGAATTATTTGAAGAAATACAGAAAGAAATTATAAAATATATAGTAAGTATATATAGTAATATAAAAATATATAGCAATTTAATATTTGCTGTATCTCTTATAGTACCTAAGATCCCGTTAGAGTGCATAACATTTGGAACTCGCTATAGGTTGTATAGTAGATGGCACCGTTAGCCATAGCCATAGCCATAGCCATTATACGCAAGTCCATGTGAACTTACGACATTCAATGGTCTTCCTCAAAACATTAAAGTCAGATATGATGCAAACTCGTTGATTATCTAAATAGTATAACAGAAAACTCTATTTAAAACAACTAAAGGATAATTTTATTAAGAGAACATTTTCATCGGTTGGAATGTTCTTGGTCTAAATTCTACTTGGGAAGTAGATTTTGTATATTACATTTAAACTGTCTACTACCTTTCTTTAAGACATGGGCCTTTTCTATATTCTTGTTACATATAAATAGTATTTTTATGTGGTATTGTTTTTTATTCCGCATCTGACAATAGGGTAACAACACAAAAATCTTGAGGAATTAAATCACGATATAATTTAATAAAGTAAGCCAAAATAACTGCACAGAAGTTAAATGTAACTTCTCAAGAGCGTGTGGTTGTCTAAACTCGTAAAATTAAAGGTTTGCGACTAAATTTGCAGATCTCAGCAGTTCGATGTTCAGTATACAATAGTTTCCCATAATTATTAAACAACATTTAAAATATACTTTGGAATGATTTAAATTATTTCTTAAGAACCTTACAGGCCCTTCATAAGACAATTCTTCGTTGTCCATCCTATCGGTCTTTTTGTCCAACTCCTTTTCCTTCTGTGAGAAAACTCTTGATAGAAAGTTCATATAGTCTTAAAATTTCGTACATAGGTTTATCTCCGTCTAAGGATGACACCTTTGGATTTTGGGACCAAAAGGTACAGGGGCAATCCGTCCGTCCGTTTGTCTGTCAGTGTGATAACTATTTCGTTACGATCTGTTGCCTCCTTCGATACTCCGACGTATCGGTTTATTTTATTATTTATGGAACAACGATTAAGAAAACCAATTTATTTAGTTGGTAAGTTTGAAAAATACTATAACAATGATCCTGCTGTGTTATAGCAGTTACAGTAATGCATCAAATTATACATTAATTTAAAAATACAATGAACTAAAATAGAGGCATTTTATCTGTGTAGGTAAATACTTCCGCACAGGGTTTGAAGTAAGTAAAGTAACCACATTGATTGAGAAGTAAACTTTTTATTTCCTTAATTATTAAGCATTCAGAAGAGCTTTCTTCTGCTAATGTAAACCGCTTCATTACTTATAGATTTGAGTCGGGTTTTATCTTGAGTTGAACAATTCCACGCTTACTTTTAACAAACAAACTAATACAATCATTACTTTAAATTTGTTATTTAAATAATTAAATATTTATAAAGTTTCCGTGAAGGATTGTTTACGATTTCTCTTTTAAGATAAAGAGGTTTGTAAATCAAGAAAGATTTAGTACACTGCACATTATTTTGAGAAATCATTATTTAAGTGAAAGTTGTTACGATAGTATGAATCACATCCACCAAACGATTTTTGAAAACCTCTAAAACATGAATTTTTGTTCATTATTTATGAGACTAATATAAAATTCAATTTCAACAAAGCATTGAGGGTAAAGAATTAAAAAAAATTTGTTGAGTTTTAATGACTTCTAACTTTGTTGTATCCACGTCAAAATTGAAATATAAAATGACAATGAATCTGAATAAAACGTAATATACATATTTGTAATTTGCAAGTAAATACTTGAATACGGCAACATCTGACGAACTCGTTTTACTTTTCCTACTTAACTAATTCAAAATTAATTTATAGCGAAATATATAGGCTAGTTTAAACAATTAAGAGTATCAATAAAGAAATATATTATCCTTGTTGATACAATGAGTTTTTGCCCAGAGATCAATACTGTAATTCAAAATGAGCTGTATGATTATGAGAACTAATGCGTTGCTAGAAAATAAGGTGAAACTGTTCAAAAAAAACTACGGTTGGAGCGTAATAGAAAATAATTTATTCCTTCTCAGTGTATATAAATAGGGAATCTATTGCAGATTTCATATTCACGTATCATATAAGGAACAATTTACTGTATATAAAACACATAATATTTAAAGTTTTCTGTCAAATGTGTATTATACAATTTTTTCTTCTCCTCCCCCTCTTATAATCCGTCTGTATTTTACTAAACAGATAAAAAACTAAGAAATCAATTGACTTCAATAGATCGAATTTAACTATAAGCAACCAGAAAGCTTCGAGCCAATCCAGAAACAAATTTTAAGTCAACTTTGAGAGCTGTCCAAAAATAAACACCTTGATGACAGTGCAGTTCCCCAGTATTATAACGTAATGGTCTGATCCTGTAAGCTTTTGAATGCAATTGTCACGTATTAAAATGTAACTAAATTAATTTATAAATGTTTGAGGTAACATATCCAACTATTTAAGCCCGTAAAATTGGACATTTAATAGTTCGTTGTGACGCAGTCACGTATTACTGTACATTATAAATTCATCCAATGCATTTGATACATCTGTGATCAACTATTTAAATTATCTATCACTATTACTACATACATTTAATATCAGGATTTGTGATAGTAATTTAACTTTATCCTGAACACAAGCCGTGTTCAAATACCCTTCTAGTCAGATACATCTAATTACCTCTCGTAGGCCATTTGGGTAGATTCCACGAATGTTCTAAGGGGCAAGTCATTTAGCCCTTTGACAAGTACGCTAATGAATAGCCAATCGAGTGTGTACGCTATTTCCCGTCTGATATAATATGAAGAAGCTCGCAATTTATCGTAAGCTTCTACGGCAGGGAACACACTTATTCTCTCGTAAAGTCTTCATGAAGTGATGTACGACTGGCACTAGTTTCCAGAAACTATAGTTATTAGTTTCTGGTTTTACGCGTATAGGGGTACTTTAGATTGAAATTATTTTTTATGTCCTATTATAGGTATTTTGAACTTTCCTTGTAACCTCGATTAAAGAAAATGTATTGCATAATAATACGCAGGTCTAAAAAGCCTCATTTACGTTAAAAGCTGTGTCACCCATTATGACCTAAGGATTAAGGTGAATAACTTCCGTTTGTGTTTTAATAATAAATAGATTAAATTCAGTGTTAAGTTATTTACGGAATAGTACATCGTTGTCGAGTTAATGTGTGGGCCCAGCCATACTTGCAGTGTGAAGAGTAGAGTGACGTATTGAACTTCTATGTTTTACTATTGAAAGGGCCAACTTTGTTACTAAATCTATTCACTGAACGTCAAATCGTTTTTGATATTGTAAGTGGATAACCTCAGATGAACATGCCCTTAAAATGTGAAGTGAAAAATTCCAACTTCTATGTTTTACTATTGAAAGGGCCAACTTTGTTACTAAATCTATTCACTGAGCGTCAAATCGTTTTTGATATGGTGAGTGGATAACCTCAGATGAACATACGCTTAAAAATTCCAACTTCTGTGTTTTTTACTTAAAAAAAAGCAACTTAACTTAGTGCTAAACTTTTCTAATATACATAAAAACTATTTGCGAGATAATGTGCAGACAAACGCACGCAAACATAGACTATTTCAATACACATATACGTTCAAAATATAACTTTACGCATCGGCCTGATTTTAAATAGTGTTCTCAGTGACGAATTGTGACATCTAGCTGGTAAGTATAACTTTCCAGCGATCTAATGTTTACCAAAAGCACAGTCGGGTGTGTATGCCTAAAAGTATGGAATAAGTCGTGAAGAAAAGAAAAATTTCCATTTAAATAAATGTTATAAAAATAATATATTTGCCAGAATATCCAACGAGGGCATTTTAAATAAACTAAATAACTCAAATACTAATAAAGTCAAATAATAACGAGATACGAAATTAGCCTGTAAAAAGTAGTGAATAAAACTAGAGAAGATAAAACGTTGAACGCTACATAAGATGGTTGGGATGGAAATGCACTTGATTATAAGTTCAGCAAACTATTTATTTCAAGTCACCGCTGTAAAACTGACTTTTACCTCGATATTCTCTCAGGTACAATTGAAATCCAGTACTCAAACCGGGATCACACTACAACTACTACGACACGGTACATCGTTACTTCTAATGACGGCAGCTTCACTCTGATAGTTGTCCTATCCCACGCCCAGTGACTGATTTTATACCATAAATAGAATTGGTATACATTCTTTTAAATTTTAAATATATGTTTTTTTGCACAGGGCAAAAACTTATTAACATCTGTTTTACTGATGGGTCAATTTATCAGTACGATTTATCAATAGCACACCATATGAAACGATGGTAATCAGTTGTACCATAAGTTAAAAAAGATAAATTTGTTATAGAGCCCATCTGGTTTTAAATGAGTTGTTTAAATTGATAATAAAAATTAGAATTTAATATCTGTGTTGGTTAGGGTTAACATAGCGATAGCGTCAGTAAAGGATAGGAAATGCGACTAGGTTATGGGATTTGTGATGCTAAGAGTACTGTTATGCTCGTATTACTTTGGCTTAGCGATGAAGTTTTAAATATCTGCCGCAACATCTCTCGGGTCAGGGTTGTTTTTTGGTAAAGTAATAATGAAAAAAAAAAACGGATAAAACTTGTTAATTAATCAACATTTACAAAAATAATCTACGTTTAAACTACAATAGAATGATAGTTCAGAGTACAGCGGGCTGTGATATTGAGTCAGTATATGGTTGCGGTCACCATCCATTACTTGTCCGTCGGCGCAGCGTGGCGGGTAATTTAAAAGCAAAACTTAGTAGGAAAGGGGGGAATATATAAGAGGGGATTAGGGAAATATTATTTACCCATTATTGTCTGTAATACTTAAAATTTACGTCAGAGAAACATATCACTCGAAGGGATGAACAAACTTCATTTCTGTCTGTCTGTCCACATGATATCTCGAAAACGAGCTGAGCTATAGAATTGAACTTTTGCATTTCATGAGCAACTCTGAGTTCAATGATGATGCATGTGGCTCCATCGAATTAGGCTGAACGTTAGCGAATATTTCTACATTGCTCTTATATGTCATCATGTATGGAAAATAGTAGGATAAATTTGTAAATAAACAGTACACTCATAATATATTTTAATTAACATTCGGTATATTAGTACATGCAGCCTAACTATATACACACAAATCATTTTATGGTGACCTGTTTAAACTAAAATTTAAGTAACCCTAATATGGATCTAAATTTCATGAGCGAAAAATGTGAATAAATCATGTGGCAAGATATTTTGAGAAAGATTCCATCTGGAGATAATATATTTTGCATGAATCTTCAACAAGAATTAGGTCTATGATGGTACATGTGCAACCATGGAGTTTGGGTGAACGTCTTAAAGCGTATCACTCAGCAGACCTTTTTTACCGGAAAAATGAGCTATACATATTTTGCATTGAACATTAGCGAAGCCTATTACGCGACACATATGTGGCTTTCTCCTAATTTGTATTGTGGAGATTCAGTATTCACGTGTTTCAATATTCGTATGGTTCAGCATTACAGTGTCTTCGCAGCCAAATTAGATGACAAACTCGATGTTCCAAGATTGGCTTATCAGTTGAAACGTAAGGTAGTTTCAGTTAGTTAATAATAGTACAAATTTGAAAGTAATATGAAACCTATAGTTATGTGTATGTAAGTGGCATGACACCCATGATAGGTGATTAGTTACAATAATTTCGAATTGCTATTCAACCTCATAGGCATCCAAATATCACTCACACACTTTCGTAATTTTCAAGTTCGAAATAATTAATATTAAAAATGCAATTAGCATTGATTAATGCTTACAATCGTGTTTTTTGTGGCAAAAATTTAAATACTAACTATTCATAGAATGACAAAACTTTGTATTTTCATAGTTTACTTAATTATTTAAAATTTAGTTGTTTACAAATGTTTAGAGCATTTCATTTCATTGTAACAAAGATACAATGTGGAAATATACAGAAAAAGATTAAATATACAGTTGATAAACAATCGAAGCCTTAAATTTAGCTTTGTGGTCAATAATGTTTTTTGTCTATTTTTGTTACTTGCTGTCAAATATAAATATGATGATTACAACAAAGATTATTTTAGAATCAGGTATTTAGTTTTATCTACAATATCATAGTTGATTTAATAAATAAGCAGAGTAACTGAATAGCAAATACCAAGATTAAATTAAATTGTAAAACAAGTTTCGTTATAAAACAAGGGAGTTTAGTGGACGCTTGAAACGAGAGCGGAAATAAAACGGGATTAAATCCTGACTTGAAATAAAGTGCATTTAGGAGAAGTCATTAGTTCTGGTGGTAGCCGCTACCCGATAGCGCCAGTATCGCTTTCATCTAAGCCCGCTTGAGCCTTACAATTAAGTTCCCTTAATGTACTCTGTGAAACAGAGGATGTCCTTCTCGGGACATTTGTTTCCCTGTTTCTTTCACAAACTAAGCACTGTTTATGGCAATTTGTGACTTTCTCCATGTTACACTTTATTTCTAGTAATACGAATCCCTTGATTAATTATATAAATGACATGAAAGTAAAATTTTTGACAAAATCTTAACGATGTAATATTTTGTTGAATAATGGTTAGTTTTTTCTTCAATACACTTGGGTTTCTTTGCTTAATTTTATTGAGAATGCTCAAAATCAAGAAGATTTATTTAAGAGAATATAATGATTTGAAATATGATAGGGAGCTAAAGGTTCCTTTACACCAAGTTGACAACTAAATCTGTTTAGAAAATTAGAAGTTGTCAACTATTAGTTACTTTCTCAAATTAGAGCAAAAAGAGAAATTTTCGTGTTGAAAACTAAAATTTTCTCTTTACATATTTAGAGCAACAAGTGGAAAACTGGAAAATTAGTGTCAATGATGTTGGACGAAGAAGACGCAAATTGCGCGGGCTGCCTGTGCCATACATTTCAGTTAGTTCACTGGTTTTAGTCCTGGTCCATTCGTTCTCACTACAGCCTTTCATTTTGACACAAAATTGCGGAACCCTAAAACACTTGCAGCTGGTGTACACAAGTGGATTGAGTGCAGTGGGGGATGATAACGCCCGACGTCACATCCGGGGCGCATGAGGAAAATTCTCCACTAGTTTCCTAAAAGCAGCTTGCACAAAGTGCACAGCAACAAATCTTCCACTTTTGGTTGTCAAATTTCTTTAATATTTACTCCGCGGAAACCAAAATGTACTGGAAGATTTATCTCTCCACAAGCGGAAGATAGTAAAAAGCAACAAATTGCAATTTGTAGAAATTTTAGTTAATGACTTTGGTGTAAATGCAGCTATCCATTTAAACTAACCATTTATTATCGCGGTAATTTGCTGAATTAAGGCGAGTACGGTACATACGTCAATTCCAATCCACATAGTTTTGGGTCTAACAATGCAATTAATTAATTGATAATATTCGACACCTAAATATCAATTTTGCATTTTCCAAACATCCATCACCTATTAATTAGATCACGGTATATTATAAGTTTATTTATAACATATATATTCTTCTAGATATATTCTCTGAATAATCTGGAAAAAACATAGAATTGGGTCACTACAGTGTCATAAAAAGTTTTGGCTCACATCCTTTCTTAATAATTGTCTACAATATTGTATTTAAATAAAGGCTGTCACTTTTCTATCTCGAGTATTCTTGAGACAACTGATTTCAAATTATACATTAAATAAAAGGTGATGACGGAGAGATTATAGTACTGATTATATTTCACTCAAAGATCAGATTCCATATTTAATGTTGTATATTTTTTGTAATAGATTAAAGATTTTTCTTGTATAAAAATTTGGGTTTTACATCAAAATTAGTGACGCCTTTAAACGTTGTGTTAAGTCCGCATTAAGACGCTCCATACAGCTCTATATTACGTGAGATAGATTATTAATATGCTCTAAGACGTCTGCGTCAATAAACGTATTCTGCTATTGTACATAAACTATCTAACTATGATACATGTAGACTCCTGTACAATAACTGTCCAGCTTTAATACATATAGTTCTATGGCTTCATTGCGGTTCTATACTAAGTGAGACGAGCTAGTAGTAATCAGATTGTGTAATGTAGTCTACGTGTTTTACATCGAGAATTTAACATTATATATCATTTCCATTATGTATAAAAATCAACGGGTTCAATAACTTACTTCAATACTTTAAACCGTGTACATAGAAAAATGCGAACTTTACTACCTGCGGAAGGACTTAATTCTATAGTCAGTTTGAGTAGTAAAATATATCACTGTACAGTAGCAGAGTGAATTAATTGGGGTCCATAAATAAAAGAGTAGCAGAATTAGAAGGGCGTAGCTTCATTATTCCAGGCAATATGGCAATGGCAATGTGTGGACTGCCGTATTGAAATGTAACGGAATGAAAACTAAGGAAGGTGGTAAAGCCAATGACCGATACAGGATATATTTGAGGTAATTTAAACATAGAAGAAACATTAACTTCCACTGGGTGATGCACAGCATTCAGTTAAGTTTGATGAGTCGTTTTCTTGTTTGTTTTATTGACAACAATTAAAAAAGGAAACAATTATGTCAGGATTGTTCAAGTGAGATTACGATCATCATTTACGCATGGTAAATTTTGTTTATCATCTATTAAATATATTGCATAAACCTATTCAAAAAAATGTGGCAATTACATGAGATTTTGGAAGCGTAAAAACATAAAATCCCGTAGAAAAATTTCAAAAATATTATCATTATTAAAAAGTAAGGTACACTCTCCATTTTGTTTGCTGTTGCTAGACAATTAATATAAATTGATTTTTGTATTTCATTCACATTCATAGTCACAAACTTCTTCCTAGAACATTTGCATCATTATACACTAATATACTGCCTAAGTAAAAAATAAACACCTATAATTAATGAGCTCGTTATTTCAGACCAAAAAAGTTGCAGATTATACGATGATTACACAAACAACCAAACAAGTAGGCCTACTTTATATAATAATTATGTACTGAAAATTTGCTGATACCTAGACAGTTTTATAAGGCAGCCTCTACTAAACGGTAAAGGTATTTTTGTGTGCTTCTTAAATGTTGCACCATCTTCAATCATTTTGTGTTATCGGCTTTTAGTTCCTTTTTGTTTTCTGATACAAAAATTATTGATTACCTTTCAGTTTCTTGAATTAATTGACGCATGTTAAAGTCACTTTATTTTTATTTTAAACATTGTATTATGTTTAAATGTTTAGTTGCTAGTGTTGGGTACCATCTCATGATTAGAAATATAGATGAAGATATTTAGGGGCTACAACCTAACGTTTAGTGACTCTATTTAGTAGATTTATTACTTTTTAGAAGTGTTAATTCTTAGTGAAGCATTAATTTTATCAGAGAAATCAAACTTGACTTGTTGCCTAATGTTGTTCCATTTTTCCATGGACAGTGAACAACTTCCAATTCCATCTTCCATTCCATGATAAAACTTGGCATTACTGAAATAAGTATTATTATCTTTTATATTAATTCGCTCTATCTGGGAATCAACCAAGTTTTAGTCAAAAGTAATTGAGATTTAAGGTCATTTGAGAAATCGTAATCTCTGCACTCCATACTGTCCTCCTGGTCCATTAAATATATATTCCACATGTCATCCAGTTCAGATATTAACTGGAATATTATGAAATACATATTTACCTCAGTAGCCTACTCTAGAATAAATCTCAATTTGTCTAAAACTCACACAAAACATTTACTCGTATACTGTTAACTCCAATAAGAATGTTACTCGAGTCATTATCTAACATTGTTTGACATATATGGTCCCTAAACATCTGTGATATAAGTTATGGTCATTAGAAGACAAATACATACCTGCATATTATTCCGTCTCGTGCGTCACGTCATGTTTAAAGTAAGTTATGGTAATTGGAAGAAAAACTCATCTCCGCATTATATTCTATCTAGTTGCTATATATTTCAAAAGTCTTCTAGAGGAGCATGGAACCCTGATGCATAAGCTATGAAACTAACCACATGAACTATGAGGTATTTTATAGTAATATCAAAAATTTCAACTTCCTCACACAATCCTATCATGTTTCTCTAGGATAGATTTTTGTTGCCTCCAATAAGAACATCATTACGAAGCCAAACGAAAAAAATAATGTTTCCTGCAATATCTGGGCTACTTAGTAGTGATAATTGTGAAAAGTTATCTCTGCAAATGGATTTTTGTGGCTTTTCCTAATTGATGGTTTTGTGTGTAAATCCTCCAAAGTGATTTCCTGGTCAGATAGGTGTCCAGTCCAAAATTTATTGGGACTACTCTAGGGCAGCTCTTTTTCGTTCACAAATAGATAATCAAAACCGGTTTATTAGTTTCGTAATACACTTAAAAATAGACGGAAACAATTCTAGTCATAAATTTAAAGGAGTATAGAATCAGGTGAAATTATATAACTGCCTCATTGTTTAAGGCAGTTAAAATGGTTTGACATGTGGGCTCCTGATGTCCGAGACTTTGTTTTATACATAATGTTTTGTACTCTCTTTGTTATTGTCATCCAATACTCTTTCTCTTACCGTTTAGTATAAACAGCATTTGATTGATAATGTGTTTAATTTTAGGGTAAAACTTTTCATAACAAACTTTGATAAGTAACACTTATATATATATATATATATATATATATATATATATATATATATATATATATATATTGTACTTATAAATATATGATACAATTCTGATTACATTGAAAATAAACCTGCAATAAAATTAATTAAGTTTAGATACAAAGGTAGGTAAACTACACCCAAAATCATACAACCTGAACTTTATCTAAATACGAAAAAAGTTAAAATTACAAAATAAAATACAGAATGTAAAGTAATCGAGTTTTGTATGTTTGAATAATCCATGCCTTCATATAACCAATATATTTCTCCGTATACTTTTGTTCTGTTTTAATAACAGTGAGTTCCAAATAGTGACAGGAGCAGCACAGTTATCACTGCTATTCTGTAACGGTGACTAACTGCAAATTGCCTACCGCAGTAATACAGTCCGCTGTCGGCTTAACAAAGGGCACTTTCTGTCGGTATACCAATAACAATCCTCGTGTTCCACAGCAGTGCTGTATAGCTTAGCTTGTTTGCTAGTTTCCAGGTTTTGTTTATAGGCTTAGTTTTCCACAGTTAACAATAAAGGAGAGTTATAATATTACAAAGATCGCCTAAATTTATGGTTATCTAATTTATACAGTAGCCGCGCGACACTAATTATCTAATAGCAAATACTGTACATTCCTGTCATGGCAGCTAATGACGACCGTTATGTTATTATTGTATAGACCAGCTTGTTATTGACTATTTAAATTTCAAAAATTATATCATCTAATAACATATGTTATCATTACACAGCATTTTTATACATATCCATTCGCCTGCTCACGATACCACAACAATGTAAATAGCAATTAACTATTTGAAAGGATAACATGTTATGAACATTTGCCTTGGTGTGACACATTTTCTCCCTTCTACAGTTAATAAATTATAACATTTTGTATGATTATGCTTAAAGAGACATTTAGATGCCAATTCTCAAAGCCTGCCAATTTCTAAAACCTTAAAGTTCATAGCAAAATACGAATTTAATGTATGCGGGTTTGGAATAGAAATAAATTTTTACTTTATTTATCGATAATTAAATTTAATTTGATATATGCCATAAAATGACATAACCATACAAATTCTTTTTTTTATTAATGGGCATGTTTTGGAAGTTATAGGCTTGGATTTACTCAGCTTAGAACAAAAATATAAACATATTCAAATTCTGAAATAAAAGAGTCTTAAATGAACAAATCTTTTAATTTTAAAACCATTCAGACGCACTATATTTCGATTATATATTCGGAAAAGTATTGTTTTATCCACAGAATTTTATCTTATTTAGTGTGGTATTGACAAATTACTTTTTGGAGGAAAACATAATTCAATGAGATTTAAAATATTTTAAAACATAAGACTAGTGTATAGCTATATAAACACAATAACAATAGAAAAAATGCTTAATGGGTTACATCAACCCCCCCCCCTGTTTTTTAAAGGATAGCAGCTTAATATAGCTTAATATAGAAGATCAAGGTAATTCTAATTTCCTTGATTTGTTTCTTAATTTTACAGTAGTATAAAGTAAAACAGTTTTCAGTTCTCTATACGTTGTATTGTTATCTTAATTAATGGTTTTTTTAATTACTTATAAAGAACAATCGTTTCGTACTTTGGCCTATAAAACAGTTAGAAACTAATTTTGCAAGATGTTTTTGAACAAAAACAAAGGATTGATTTCCGTTAAGATCCAGTGCTGACAGAGCGAGGTCATACTATATGTGATCCAATCTACATCCGAGAGACACCAGCTGACGGAATATTCCGGTTCTGATTATATGGGACAGATGTCAGATGATACAATCGTGTGACATATTTTGTCTAAATAACATGTCGCAACTGAAACATAATCTGTGTGAAATCTACTTTTAATTATTTATACACATTACAAAATAACATTACAACTTCATTTCTACGTCATAAGGTATTATTTAATATTTATTTTGGTAATATAAATTTTCACCAAAGGGTAACCTATTTTAACAGGTTTATGGAATAATTAATATTACCTGACATTTAGTATAAATTACTTAAATTAAGTGTTTAGAAAATGTATATTGCATATTATTTGTAATTTATTGACTGAGAAATAACGATGGTATGAAAATTGACAAGTAGTACTGTGTCTGACTGAAGCTGTCCTTAAACTATTGTACGATACTGTTTTACTCACGGTTTATAATATATATTTTAACAACACCGTTACGCAATCAAATATTTGGTCAAAATAAAACAACTAGTTTCAATATTTTATCAGGTTTTGCGTATCGATAGAATTATGATTCAATTTTCCTACCGCTATCTGGTCAAATCGATGGACTTGTGTGATTTTACGAATGAGAGCTCAAATTTATCTTTTAGAGCAGTGATAGGGTATTGATGAAAATAACAGGATATGGTGAAAGAAAAATATTTTCATCCTTACATTTTACGTTTAATTTTATAACCTTTCTTTTAACCACATGTTTTAGTGTTCAAACGGGTCAGATAATCAAATAAAAATGTCATGTATAATAAGTCTTAATTTTGTTATTTTTTAAACTAGTTTTCCGCAAATTAATGTATAATATCTTTCCTACAATAAATCTGCCTATCTCAAAATCGTTTACCATGATTAATTGAAAATAAAAAAGTTATACCTAATCTTATCTCTGTTTTATAGTTATTCAATAATCAGTAAAAGAAGTGCAAAAATTAAACACTTTGTGTTTGAAAGCATATATAACATTGAACACACACACACACACACACATATATATATATATATATATATATATATATATATATATATATATATATATATATATATATATATATATATATAAAGTAGATTAAACTAAATACTACAAGACATATCTAAAATGACTAAGGAATGAAATGTGCCTAAATTTACAAAATTTTTAGAAAAAAGCTTTTGTGCTCCCCATAATGTGTGATAATTTAAATAGGTACCCATGATTGGCGAGTTAAAACTAGTCTCATTTTATTCATTAAAATCACTACGATGGGAATGGTTGATTTATATGTGTATAAAACTCCGTTGCTCCCCCGTGTTTTGTGATCGTGTCTGTAAATTCGTAGTGGGGATCATGGCAGTGATGTCGTAGTGAACTCAATTGTGCACCTCATGAGACTATGAGAACACTCTTCATCTAGATTACTCTAGGATGTGAAACGATGCGAAGAGTATGTTTTGAACGTTATCGTCGCCGATTTTTTATCTATCCAGACCACATGGACTGGTTTCAGAAGTGAAGTGTGTGACATTTTCAGATTACAGACGATGCACTAAACGGAGATAAAATGTACTGAATATTCACAGTCTCATTTTAAATATTTACTCTGACCTCATACTATTGACATTGTAGGAAAAGTTTTGTTCTTCTAAAATTGTACATTTATAGTTCATTTATGATAAAGACTAACCAAAGATTATCAGATTGAATTAGATAACAGTTATATAACTACATTACTTTAACACTTACAATTATACACCTGAATTCACGCCATTGAAACTATTTTGTACCATCTTGAAAACTCGGACATATGAAAACTTAACCAATACCACTAACAGCACTTAATCTTAGATTAATAAATGTCCTGTAAACGTCTCACACTCCAATAGAGACAAAGCCAAAATTGTAGTGTTATATTCACTCCTTTTGATGGAAATGTGAATTCCTTCCAAAGTTATAACCTTTTGTAAGTAACCTTGTATGAAAAATACATCAATATGCATTGCAGTTTCAATTTTCAAAGTAATTTGAAATATATAAAGCTTCAAAATAATAAGACAAACAACAATGTATAAAAGTAATAGCTTTTTGTTCTTGACAACCTACAAATTGCTCTCAACCACAGGTCGGTTATTGGCTCAAACTTTGATATTGCACCAAAAGTCTGGAACATTAGAAAACTTATTAAACAAGTTTTTTTTTTAAGTATATTTTTTGAGATACAATATTTTACGTTCGCTGAGCCTGCATGCAACATTTAAGTCTATAGCTAGATTTGATAGTATCTCGCATGTTAAAATATCATATTATTGTACTCAATTTGTTTAAAACTTCATTTTTTCTGTGAATTTCTCGTTTACACCATGGTTACCAATTATCAACAATACAAAATATTCACTAAAGCTCAATTGAATCGCCCGGAGGGGTCATAAAACTCGATGTTGGCTATATAGATGTTAAGCTTTAGACAAAATTTAAAGTAAATAGACCATTTCATTATTTAGATATTGTATGAAAAGATAGATATAAAATAAATGTCTCAAGCGTCTCACGTGATAAACATCGTTAACGTTCAGCTAAACCATTTTTATTTGGCAATGTGTGTGCTGATCATTGCTCTACAGTCTACGCAGTCTTACCTTTTTAGCCAAATATGCCACATAAAAGTTCAGGTACGCGTTATAAATTATTGTTTTTCAATCAATGCCTAAACGAGCTTGTAATATCTGTTAACAGTCTTACATAATCTTTGTTGCTGTTGAGTATCGCAATCTTTACTTCAATGGATATATAAGGCATAACTGATTGTCTTATGCAGAACAAGTCTTAAATAAAAAACATAGTATTATGTCAGTCACTGAATTAATAAAATATATGTATATGTAGTTAAATTTATTATTGATTTAAATATCTGGAAGTAATATTTTATCGGTATACATTCAATCTAACGGAAATAAATATATATTTACAGATTATGGTTACTGTTCCAGATATAAACATTCAGTGCAGTTTAATGAAAAACTAGATGTTATCTACGAACAAAAAGCAATATCAATTCGCTTCCGTACGTTAACATATACTGGATGTGAATGTATTTTTAAATCAACTCTTTATAAAATGTGTGTAACGTTCAATACATGTTTTCTATTATAAACACTATGGTTGCATTATTTTTTGAAATTCATAATATGGTTTGTAAATGATCCATATTTGGTCATAAATATTTTTATATTAAATTAAGCTAGGTCGTTCATTGTAATCCTGTGGTATTGACAAACAAAGTTTTGTCAATATATATAAATACATACATATGTATATATATATATATAGGCAAAATATCTCACGTTCTTTTGAGAACGTGAACTTAAACACATAAAATTAAATATAAAGTTTAGCGATTCAATCTTTATTGAAGATTAATATATATATATTAATCTTTTATATATATATATAATATATATATATAGATATATATATATATATATATATATATATATATATATATTAAATATAGAAACTGTTTAATTCAATTGAAGAATTCTTATTGAAGAATATATATATATATATATATATATATATAAATCTTCAATAAGAATTCTTCAATTGAATTAAACAGTTTCTATATTTCGGCTTAAGCCGTCTTCAGGAAATTACAAAAAATATATAAATAGGGCTATAAGAACAGAATAAACATAAAACATCAACACAGAAAATGAATTGAATGATTTAGAATGATTTAGTGACGAGTTGATGGGCTTGTTCCATGGTTCTCAGACTGTGTGTACTTAAATTTTCTGATTTTTTTCTAATTGGTTTCACTGAAAATGTTTCTTCAAAATTTAAATTATGTATTAAGCCATGTGCCACTACAGGTTGCTCTGTCTTTTTATGTTTATATGCATACCTGTGCCCAGTCATCCTTGTTCTAAGAGAATTTATCGTTGAACCAATATAATCTTTAGGGCATAACTTGCACTGAATTTGGTAAACAATATTTTTTGATTCACATGTTAAGTCTTCAAATATACTGTATGATTTTTGTGTAGAACTACTTGTAAATTTTTTTGAAGTAGAGCACATGTTGCAAACTAAACACCTGGGTTTATTGCAAGGATGTGACCCAACTGTCATGTTTTCTTGGTCTTTGTGCTTAGGTAATTTTGGATGGACTAAAATATCTTTCAAAACTGATGGTTTTCTAAATCTTATTTTTGGAATGTATTTGAATATGTTTTTAGTTGAAGCAGAGCTGTCCAATAAACTGTATGCTACTCGAAGTATATTGTTAATTTTATAAAGTCCTAGGTGGTATTTTGTTAAAAACTTTGGAAATATATATATATATATGGAATCCTATGATACCAGAAGAATCTCTGCGGGATGATTGTAAAAGAGCAATCGATAACTATTATAAATTAATTAACTGCAGTGGTGTGCAATATAAAGAAATGTTTTTAATATTTAGAAGTTAAATTTACATTTAATTACACTGTAAATTTTTATTGATTTTATTGAAGTTGCTAACGTTTAATTAATAATGGACATAAAGTGTTCGTACGGTTTTAATCTGTTATACGAAAAACGCGTTGATGAATTCTTTACTCTGAATACTTGTGCAAACGTAGAAACGAATGCAATGGAACCATATTACTGAAGGATCAAGCATTGTATGTAGATGGAGCCAATCCAATACCCACAGCACAACACATATCTCCCCATCTCATTCTCTGAGGACCCTGGCTTGTGTATGTACAAAGACATTCCTATACTGTCACTCCAAGTCTAATGCTTTGGTTTGGTATGTTGTCAGCGTCTGTTGTATTGTAGCATTCTGCGATTCAATAGCAACTTGACAAATTAATTCTTAGGTTATTAGACCACAGTTTGTAGCTATTACGCAATAGTTTTAAAATCAACACTACCAATAACTATATAAGTATTTGAGTGGCTTTGGTAAAGCTTTATATAAATGCAAAAGAATCCAAAATAATATTTCCAGTACTGTTTACTATAAAATAACTTATATAGAAAATATAAAAGAACTTTTGGATTAAGGCAATAAATAATTATAGTTAATATGTATTGATAAATCAGCTCTAACCTTATAGTTTATGCCTACCACTATTTGAAGGCAAATGTATTCAGATAATCGTACGTTACCCAAAAATAATATAACTTATCTCTTCAAATACGCCCTGTAAATTTAACGTATTAAGAAAAACGATCGTCACCAAGATTGAACTTTCTGGCCTCATTTATTAAAAGTTCTAAATGCATGAAAATGACAGTCATAACGATAAGGCTCTCTCATCTCTTAATTAACTAATGCTACACTAAGCCTTAAAATTTAAAATAAGTTTAAGTAAGTTTTTTGTCAAGACTGAGAATAATATATTTCTCAAGATATATTGCTACATGATATAAATACATTCTCGTTCATTAAGTTAGTTTTTATTGCCGTGATTAGATAATAAAAGTTCCGGTAAGTTAGTGAGAGTAATACAATGCAACTGTGCGCTGAAATAAAATCTTATCACCGATTTTTGACGTTGAATTTCACCCTTTTATTTTTTTCTTTTACTGTATAAATGAAAGTTTTTTCACCATATCGCCAAAAGATGAGGTATGGGCTAGGTCTACATGAGTAAAAGCGTTAAAAATGAAAATCTCATATGATTGTACACAGGTTGTTTACAAATTTATTTATTCCGCTATTATCTCGTTCCTTTCATTGCTGCCCATAAAACCAATGTGAACATAATAACTAATGCTCAGCCAAATACCATAAAGTGACATGGACCATCATCAACATCAGTGTTACATATATAGAAATGTAAAGTTTCAAGTTTATAAACCAGTTACCTTTCGATATCTCATGCAGAAAGACAGGCAGCAATAACTTTTTCCAATCCTTCCCGTGAAAGGCTTCGCTAACAGTAACAAAAAATAAAATGTGAGGTTATGTGTATGTAATTCCTGCGTTTAAAATAAACGCTGTTACATAATTTCAAATGGATAGCTCCAAAGTTACTTTTTTGATAGTGAACATTTCTGTACTATTTTTAAAGTGCATATTCCCTATTTAACTGAGCTAAAATGGTATTTTATGAATATTTAATTAGTCCTTCAAACATAAAATTCTACACTTTCGAACTACTTATTTATTTATAAAAAGGCAAATAACATTAGGCCTACCTAACGCGTATTTTCATCAAAGAAGAACAATAATATAGGTAAAACGCTAATATATATTCTACTTCTATAAGTCAACTTCCGCCGTCAAAATGTACTAAATAAGACAAGGATTGTTTGTAGTCATCATAGTTTAAAATTAAAATCAAGAATAGCAAAAGACGCTATGAATAAATAAATAAACAGTTAATAAAACACACATTATTTAATAGGTCAACACACGAATGTTGTGCCTATCAACTCTACACGACACCTTGGTCAGTAAAGAAAGGAAAGGCCAACTGTTTCTTGTAATATTAAGTTATCATTCTAAAGTAAAAGTCATATACGCTCACAATACCTCACAAGTTTTTAAAATATCAAGCTCATAATACATAAATATACGTAATATTAAGATCGCGCCATAGTTATATTTGCTCCAGCTTCTTGGATCAACAACATGGAGAAAATGTAATTGAGATTAATTGTATTTTATTATATTGGAATATTATTAGTAGTATAATTACAGGAACACCAGTATATAGAATATCAATCGAATATTAATGTACAACTATTCGCCGTACGAAATACGAAACGCATGAACGCATCTAACACAGTCTTTACTTGTGTTCGTTAAAGATAATTAACCTAATTTATATGGCTCGTCGAAGTAATTATAATAACTGTGTTTTTGTTTTAATTTCCACCATTAAACATATCATGTATATCAAGTACAGTGTGTTACAAAATATAAAAACCATACAAACCTTTTTAAATATATTGAACGTATTCCAATACCACTAAAACGTGTACTAAAAGTTAGGATTTGTGAAGCCAGAAACAACAAAGAATTCATCCACAACACGCTTCGTCGATTCTGTGGCTTCCGTTATTTTGCCAATACTTTGTTCAAAGTAACTTCAAAGGAAGTTGTAAATATTTCGATCGTAGTAACGTTTACATTTTTGCTATGGAATTCAACATTGTTCCTCGTTCACTAACTAATACATTTTGTGCAAATAAGTATTGAAAAATGTGTTTAAATTTGTATAGTAGAGGGCTCTAAACCTTTCATTTTTCACTCCAGTGTAATGTATGTATGAGAGCTGCATGATGAATCAAACGCCTCTGTCTTATAAATAATGTCACCTATGATTGAGCAAGTTTTCTTTGTCCCACAAGATGAACTGGTTCTGTGTTGCTAATCCATGAAAGCAAACTTTACTGTAGAGGTATTGTATATATATATAGAAAATAGAAAGTCTTATTGTAAAAAAGAGAGCCTCTGTGAAATGTAAACTGTGGAGACCCAGACTCGATGCTTTCCCGCCAATAATCGACAACGCGACCTTGTGTCAAAAGGCAGTTTCGAGAATCCCATCAGTAGCGTGAGTATATTTTTCAAAGAGACTTCCTTTAGTGGAAGTTTTTAAAGCCTATAAATATAAACAAAAAGAGTTATTACATGGAAATACAAACAGCTCACTAATTTTAAAAAGTGACAAGTGTAAAAAAAAAGATTACAGATCACACAACATATGATTTAGTAGCTAATAATTTTAAATATTAATAACGCTAAAGCGCTAGGGAAGAACTATATGCACTGAAAACTATTACAATAGAGAATATAACTTATACACAGCAAAGATATAAGGCATGAGTATTATAGCATATTCTAATATACTATACAGCCGCATGTGAACTGACTGACTGACTGATATATGTATACAAATTCTAACCTACTTCTAGAAGTGCTAGAAACTTGAAATTTTGCACGCAGGTACCTTTTGCCGTATAACCAACAGGAAAAGTCTGAAAACCGGGAATTTTTAATTTTAAACCCCTCAACAAAATTCGCAATAAAACGCGCATTTTTTACCCTTGCAAGCCTTTTTTGTAAAGCCCGATAGCGGGCGAACTGGTAGAGCTAGCTCGGATCTGACGAAAAATCGTTAGTCAGGAATGAAGTGAACTACAAAAAAGGTCCAGTGACTTTTTGCTCTATCTTCCATGGTTAAGCGACAAAACGCTCGAATATTTGACATTCCAGAGATTTTTTCGATAAAAATAATGTTTCGAGCCCGATAGTGGCCGAACCGTTGGTCGTAGCTCAAATCTGATTGACCCGTCAAATTAGCAAATTGCGCGATCTACAGAAAAGGTCCAGTGACTTTTTGCCCTATCTCCATTAGTTTGGCCGAAAAAAACGTGTTTATGTGCAATTTTTTTGTAATTTTCACGTGAAAACTTTGTTTTTGGGGTCGATAGCGGCGAAAAAATTGGTCGGAGGTCAAAATAAAACAAAGGTTAGATTTAGTAAATAATATGATCTACAAAAAAGGTCAAGTGACTTTTTACTATGTCTCCATTAGTTTGACCGCAAAACGCGATTAAGTGAAAATATTTTGAAATTTTCGCCTACAAATGTACATTCCGGGCTTGATAGCGACTAAACGGTTGGTCGTAGCTCAAAACAAATTTTCATTCGGATTTAGTAAATCACGTGATCTACAAAAAAAGCTCAGTAACATTTTGCCCTATCCTCAACGGTTTGGCCGCATAACGCGTTTTAAAGTTTAGATTTTTTGAGTTTTACGTGAGATTTTGTTTTCTGGGCTCTATTTCAAACAAAATCTTAGTTCTAGTCCAGATTAAAAATTTGATTTTAATAAAAAATAATGCGATCTACACAAAAGGTCTAGTGACCTTTTACTCTATCTTCCATGATTTAGCCGTAAAACGTGATTATATTGAAAATTTCACTTAAAAACTTACTTTTCGTGCTCGATAGTGGACGAACCGTTGGCCCTAGCTTAAATGTAAAACTTTTTGTAAGTAGCTATTGATAGGATCTACAAAAAAGGCTCAGCAGCTTTCTATCGTTTATCTTTCCGTAAGCCTGATAAATGCACTAAATGGCTAATTCTTTGTCGTCACTTTTAGGTGTTTTAAATTTTGCAACTATAATTAGTGCGATTCATGCTGGTTCCATATGGACCTTGTATTACTACGTTAACGAGTGACTAAAACCACATCAGGAGTTGGCTGAGCGTTAGTGAAGCTTCAATAGTAGATAGGGACAGAGTGTTTTTTTTTATTTTTTTATTTTATGAAATATTAGTTCATTGTCAAAACTCTGGCGTGGAATGATAATTTCCGAAGTAATTTAAACCCCCTGATCAAGGTTTTATTTTGATACAAATTACTGTACACATGTTCTCGTAGCACAGACGCACATTTCCCAGAAAAGTACCACGCGTTCTTATAACCCCCGATAACATTAACCCCCCACCCGAGAATTTCCTGGTTGATGAACTCCTGATTAAATTAAACCCCCTGCTCGACTTAATAATCTGATAAAGGTAGTTTTTAATTTATTTACACTAAATCTGTTTACACAACAGCTGACCGGTGCAGACTTTTATCCCAAGCGTTGTACCGACTGAACCAGAGATTGTAGCTCAAATCCGAATTCAGAATCGGAAGATAAAATTAAATTTCCGACAAGAAAGATCTAGTCGCTTTTTGTTGTATCTCTTACGGTTAAGCCACAAAATGGCCTTAGAGTCAAAACTTTGATTAAAACTGGAAAATTCAATAAAATAGGTCTAATACTATTCCGAATTCCGCTTATCCCCGAATTTGGCCAACACCCCAAAAGGGGGCATGGGGTGTGTCATTAACCCCCGGTAACATTAACCCCCCCGGGATTTCCTGGTATGACCAGATAACCTCCTGAGTACATTAAACCCCCTCATTTGTTAACCCCCCTGGTAACATTAAATCCCCCTAGGGAATTTCCTGGCATGACCTCATGTCCGAATTCTAACAATCACTAAATATCAAAACCCCCCTTTGGGAAGTTCCCGGTATGACCAGATAACCCACTGATGTCTTAACCCTTGGTAACATTAAACTCCCCCCCCCAGAGAATTTCCGGGCATGACCTCAGGTCCGAATTTTAACAATCACCAAATCTCTCTTATCCCCGAATTTGCAAGCGTAAATTTAACCGCTCATCCCCGATTTTGCAAGCGTACATCATGGGGGCCTGAGGCCATTTTCGCCTACAAATTTATATTCCGGGCTTAATATCGGCTAAACGGTTGGTCATAGCTCAAAACACGTCATTCAATAAGTTTTAGTAAACGACGTGTTCTACAAAAAAGTCTAGTAACTTTTTGCCCTATCCTAAATGGTCTGGCCGAAAAACCTGTTTAAAAGGAAATATTTTATAATTTTTAGGTGAAAATTTTGTTTCTGGAGGCGGTAGCAGCCGAACCATTGGTCATAACTTAAATCCTAAATGTTCAATAACTAGACAATCTAGAGATCTAAAAAAGGTTAGGTAGCTTTTTGTCGTATATCCTTACGTAAGCCCTAAAATCTCTCTTAATGGCAAAATCTTGGTCGTATTTAGCAATTTCAGGACTTGTAAATATGATGCGACTGTAATTTGTGCAATCCGTTCTTGTTCTGGATTTAACTTGTGTTACTAATTTAACGAGTGACTACAACCCCACATCGTGAATTGGCTGAGCATTAGAGAAGGTAACTTTAAACCCCCCTGGAATTTCCTGGTGTGACTAGATAACCTCCTGAGTAAATTAAACCCCCTGATGTGTTAACCCTCCGGTAACATTAACCCCCCCCCCCAGTGAATTTCCTGGCTTGACTAAATAATCTCCTGATGATATTAAACCAAACTGTTCAACTTAAAATACTGCCTTAAGGTCGGTTTTTATTATGTTTATACTAAACAATTCAAGATAGCTGACCAGTGCAGACTTTTCTTCCGAGCTCAGTCCTGGCTAAACCAAAGCTCGCAGCTAAGATCTGACGACGGAATCGAAAGATAAAATTAAATTTCCGACAAGAAAGGTCCAGTCACTTTTTGTTGTATCTCTAACGGTTAACCCGTAAAATGCCATTAAAGTCAAAACTGTTAGATTAAAACTGAAATATTCAATAAAATGGGTCCAATTTAATTCCGAATTCCGCTTATCCCCGAATCTGGCCAACACCCGAAAGGGGGCCTGGTGTGTTTCATTAACCCCCGATAACATTACCACCCCCCCCCGGGATTTCCTGGTATGACCAGATAACCTCCTGAGTAAATTAAACGCCCTGATGTGTTAACCCCCCTGGTAACTTTAAACCCCCCCAGGGAATTTCCTGGCACGACCTCATGTCCGAATTTTACCAATCACCAAATTGCTCTTATCCCCGAATTTGCAAGCGTACATCATGGGGGCCTGGGGGCGTAGCCCCCAGCGAGCCGAAGGCGAGTATATGTATACACTTATATGTAGTATATAAAAATAAGCAATACAAATCCGAATGTAGGGTTTCATGTGAGGGTATAAAAGTTTCATCATATATATTTTATTTAGATATTTTTAATATTATTGGACATCATTCAGGTATAATATAAAATATACGAATTCTCTTCAAAGCATTTATTTTTTATTTTGATATTTATTGAAACTCATTACTATTTGTAAAAACATTAAATATTTTGTGGTTAAGTGAAACCGTTCTGTAGACAATCGTCTTGTGGTCATCTGAGAGCAGAACAGTCGATAATATTGTGGCTTTGTGTTCCTGACAATCCGCAAATTGCTCTTCACCGCAGTTTATATACCTGAGAGGGAAGTCTGTTGTAACTGTATTTAAGTTTGCATCCTGCCTGATCGAAACATACTGTAAGTTTCAAAATAATTGATAATTTCTCTTCTGTTACATAACAGAAACGTTTCGATCAGTTGGTTTTAACTGATTATTTATGTATATTCATTGGCTAGAGTATAGCAGTTTTGACTTAATTGGCAAAGCTATTATTTGTCCTGAAATATTGTATTTATGGTAAAGAACATGAAAAATTATGCGATTGTATTGGGTAAGAAACTATTAGGCTTATGAAGAGACGGAAGTCAACATAAGTCAACATAAAGATGAACATTTCTGAATATGACTTAACTGTAGTTAAAAGTATGATGCAAATTTATTCATTTCGTTATCTACGGATTCAAAAACACCAACCCTGCTTTTCATCCACTTCTTATTAATTTATGAATAGATCAATCAATCTAACCATGTACTGAATGATGATAGCAGACGATAAACGTAACATTTATATAATTTGTGATAGTTTGACACAAAACTGCAGCCCTAGGTCTCGGCTATGGGAGTGGTAAGATATAGATTTTATATTCATTTAAAGGTAAGGAAAAACAAATTAATCTACAATAGCTTCATTTAGACACGTTCGTTGGTAATATACTGTATTAAAAATCAGCATTTTTAGGAATCCAAAATAAATTTCTCATGCTTATATGCATTTGATACTTCTTAAAGCAAACTAATATATTGAAATTGGAATGTTCAAAAACTAATATTAAGGGATACTTCAACATGTCCAACTTAATTAGATATTTTGTAAGAATATTTTGGATAAGAGGGTTGTTAGCTAGGATAAAATTAAACGAGACTGTAATTTAGGAGAACATGCAGGATAACAATTGTAAAAGGAAATGAGCAGATTGATGAGATGGACGCTGATAAAGATGTCTACAATGATGGTATCTTTTATTTTATCTTTTTCTCGCGATTGGAATAAGGGGCTAACTGTCTTCCACCACAAAGTTCATCAACCTTTGTTAGTTATTTTGTTCTCCCTACACAAACTTATATATTTTAACTGCCGTGGACAACTTTCACGTGGTTTCTATAAAGAGCCAAAACATGCGATACAAATCTGTTATATAAGGAAATATACGCTCAGATGCGAAATAGTCGTAAGACAAGTATTCGTACACGATTAAAGCACGCCATTACCCTCAAAATCGTAATTCTGAGACAAATATAACCTCAATGACCGGATGTCTCTTATCAGGGACTCATTTTACTAATCCATGAGTCATTAAAAAACCTATCGATGCTTCTTATACAGACCATATCGCGCTTGAGACGTCGATTAAATGGAATACGTAATGAATATTTAAATTTCTAGAGTGATTTATAAACTTTGAAATCCACAACCTCGGTAAGTTTTAGTAGTTAACAAAACGACATGTAAATAAATCGTTTCATAGCTTAGAAATTTACCCTTAATTATAGCATAGTTCCAAATATAGACGAGAGGCCTCATTACCCAAAGATTAAAACCTATTTATACTCAGTATAATACGTGCACCTTAAGGAATCTCTTAGTAGATGGCATCTCAAGAGGATCTGAAATGTGTGATAATAATTGAAATATTATCGTATCTCTAACACGAAGTAGGAAGCCGTAGCTATTTCTCATTGCGCTATATGAACGTATAAACTAAAGTTTTTTAATTTTATGTGATTCGAAGAGCTCATAACTTTAGAAATTGGTGATGCAGAGCCCTAAGTACAGGGCAGTACAATTTCAGACTTATCTTTTAGGTACTGTTAGTATCTCAAAATTGTCTAGTATTTGGTTCGATATTTTAATTCCGTATTAATTTATTTCATAGTGAAGCCTTATAAATTAGTTTCTCGATACCTCATTTGAGTTGTATTAGACAAACTGAAATTAGAGTATGCAATGTATGTGATTTTAGCTATTTAAAATTGGTTTGATATTAACCCATTTAAAGTCGTTTATGCAACATAATAGATGAATTAACTACACATAATAAGTTTTCAGCGTTTTAAAATACATTACGAAGGCAAGAGTAATTAGTAAACGAGTAATGTAGAAACGCTAAACCCTTTATTCACCTGACGCCTTCATAATTGGAAATGTCATTGTTTTCAGTTTACCATAACGATAATTAGCCAATACAAAGCGTTAATGGGTTGACAGCAAATGTCATTTAGCAATTTATGCCATATACGAATATAATGATATTCAATATATTGTAGTCTCAAACTGTAATTACTTTAGTAAAAATATACCGTAGAATCAACAAAAGTATATTCTAAAATACATTTATATAAGTAACATTTGCTTTTACGTATGTACGTATTAGTACATACGTAAAAATACGTACATACTAATCTACTTAGGTCTATGAAAAGCCCCTTTAATAACGAGGTACGAGTACACAACACCACGTGTCATGTCATGCACTTCGCCTAATGCTAGCAAAATATAAAAATGTAGTACAACCGATATCTCCCTCCAAATATCTTGCCACCTGATGCATTTATATGTTTTCATTAAGTTAGGTTTCATAGCAGTGCTTAAATAATAAATGTTTAACACAGAAATAATACAGATTTTGGTCATGAATGGCAACAATAGCGCGCCTAACTTACTTCTACTTACTACTACTACTACTACTTACTAAACTCCTTACCTACTATTTGCTAAAAAAACATCAATACCTGTAACAGTCCGTTATACCCAATCCACAGTATAATTACGATACAGTCCCAGAAACCTTTCACCTATTCTGAACATAAACCTTGTGAAAACTACGCTGGAGAAACTAAACAGGAGATTTATAAATATATAACAAAAAACCACCTTTTCAAGGATTGGCGTTGAATGGTGTTTTCCGAAAGTGGAAGAAATATTTATAACTTTGTATTGGTAATATATAAGAATATGTATTAGCGATAACCTGTTGTAAAGTGAGCAAAAAAAGATCTTATAAAAAGGGCATACATTTTACTGACTTAACTTTATCCTGTACAGTATTTAGTCAGGCCAATAACTAAATAAGTAATATTATAAAAAACATACCACTCCAAACATCGGTTCTTTACACGATATTTACCTGAAACAAACACAGAAAATATAATTGTATGAATAAGATCTATTAGCCTAAAATGTACGGTACACTTCGGATTGAGTGTTTATTTCAATAATATCTCTTCGTAGTAATAAATAACGTACATTAAGAAGTATACTTAGTACTCGTAGATTATTCAGTAATCACATACAAAATACTAATGTGAAGGAAACAGGATTTCTTTTCGGACATTTTCCATTGTTCAGCGATACAAAACAATCAGTAACACTGCGTTTAGAGATCGGTTATCTGATACCTTATTCAGGTGGAAAACTAACCTAACAAATAACTAAATCATGGTTCAAATAATAAAACTCATAAAAGAGTATGGTAACACGAATATGTCAGTAATAACAAACACCATGTTATGTGTCAACTAGACTAACTACACTACTTAATAAAACACAAACACAACACTGAACTTTATTTTTGAACGTTATTAAAAGTTCATTATAGAATAGAGGTCACAAAAATTCCATCGTCAAAAGCTAACATAAAACGAAGAACACACTAATGTTATAAATTACATATATCTTATCTTTGGCATATATGATAGATAAGTGATTATAAAATAAAGAGGTTATTGTATGTTACTCTTTGTGATAGAATTAATGCATCTAATACAGGAAGGGGCAAATAGTACTATTAATTTAAATCAAAATTTGATTCACCATATAGTTTCGAAATAATTTTGTTTAAAAATCTAAAGATTTCATCGTTGAAATATTTTATATTCATATTTTATGCGTGGCGAAAGGTTGAGTAGTTATTGGTTATAATAAAGTGTAAATGCTTGTGTATTGTAAATTATAATACATTTATATTTAGTAAGTATAAATTGAGATGTCCAATTTATAAAGTAGAAATGAGACGTATAAAAACATTTGAAACTAACTCATTCCTTTTTACAATATTTCACGCAGATGACGTAGTTATTATTAGCACATCATTTCTTCCTACGAAACTTGTTAAAAGTTAAGCCCCTTTCCCTCACTAATGCTATACTTTTCTGCAACTTTTTGTCATCTTCCATCCCGCTTTATTTTTTCTTGACATTAGTCTAGACATTTAGGAAAGTAAAATATATAGTCACACCGGAAAAGTTTAAAACACCAAACATGTAATATCCTACTACGTTAGACTAAAGCGGGTAAATATATAGTACAGTGGTTTAAATAGCTTGGACGTGTCATTAGGCATTTTAAACCAGTACAAAGTTTTAAGATAGCTACCTTTGGAACTGTGAGGAGGTTTTATCCTTACTAGATACGGTACAAAATAACGTTTATGTAGAAATATTAGGCAATTTTTAGTACATTTTTAAATTCCTTATGGATTCAGTATGGCAGGCGTTGAAAGTTTATAAAAGGAATGGTAATATCTCATTCATTCATTAATGTTCATTTTTACTATTCGTGTTTACAAATGCCTTCTTAGATATAACATTCTTATTTGCAAAAGTACGTTTTTAATTAGTTTGATAGGTTTTTGCACCATAAAAACTATGTATATAACTTATTTTAGCACAGCATTATATTTTTAAATAACTTGAAATCACATAAAAAGTACAACGCATGCAGTACTATTTCGATTTAGTGCTGAAGTTTAAAAATAAAACCGTATTATTAAAAGCAATAATCTCTTTTTTAATTAGATTTGCTTACTTTTTTTATTTGGAGTGAGGTTACTCAACGTGCCTAGTTTTGCCATGGTAATAAGTAAAATGGAAATTAGTAACGGCAAAAAACAAATAGTTAAGTATAAATTTCACAAATATACATAAGTCAAGTTTTAGTAAGAAAGTAAAGTCATAACCATATTACGTAATGTATGCATTGTAAAGGGATTTAGTATTATGACAATGTGTCCTCAAATATTTACGAGGTTTAATATGGTTTCTTAAATGTAATTGCATTCTAAATTTTAAAGAATGGAAACGTTTTATGTATTATGATCTAATACTATGACCCAGAAGGATTGAAATTAACGGACATAATAAATCATCCAACATGTGAAATTTACAGACCTTTTAGTTGCCAAGATACTGCCCTATGTCAAGATATATACTCCTTCTGGTTTAGCTTTATCGAAACCATAAGTGATAGAAAACCACAACCCGACTTAAAGTACTGAAGTTTTATATTCCTTGTGCGTTAACTTGGAATTATTAGTAGTATACGTGTTAAGACCAATAATACTTCTAAAAATTTAGGTCTTATAATGACGCTCTTAGAGGACAAAGGCAAGTTAGCAAAATGCTAAATATTACTGATACGAAACAAGGAAGAACTATTTTTAAAGTAAACGTGTATCTAATGAATTTAAGAGAAGAAATAAGCAAAATTATATACATTATAGCCTTAATCAATTTGAACTATTGTAATAAAAGTTATTTTAATGATTCACAAGATATGCAGAAAGTGTAGAAGCTCATTGTACATGTAAAAATAATGAAACATTTTTATATTGAGTTTATATTATTTAAAACATGGGAAATGCGAAGTACGGCTGGCGAAATATTTCGCTTAAATTTCTGCTCACCATCTAAAAAAGGCCTTCCTGAAATTCTGGTAAGGTAGATTAAGGGGTAAATTCAATAGTTTCTTGTGGTTCATAACTTAGAAAATTAAATAAAACTTGTAGAAACTTTTATTCCGGACACAATAGTGTAAATAAAGTACACAGATAGCTAATAGATGTTTATTAAATGAATTTTTATTCATAACTACACAGCAGGCCTTTTAAATTTGGCTGACAATAACTTTGTATATTACCCACTAAAAAAACGTTGAAATAAACCCTATTACCATTTTTGGTGGAAACGAAAAAAGGAGAGGACAGACAGGACCGCTCAACAAACACCCATACAATCAACAGCTACACTCTCTCCTGAACACCATTCATTGAAAAAAAAAAATGGTGCGTTGTTGTTAAGAAAGCTATGATGAAGTTGTTACGGTAAGTTGTTACGGATCTAGTTGGTGGGTAAGTTCTACTTTCCTCAAGGATAGCAAACCAAGGATTGTTTTTATCAACCAACGAGAGTCACTAAATATTGCCTCCAGATTTGTACAGTTTGGATTACACTTAAGCTTAATATTTCTAACTCTCGCTTTCATTGGGTTTAGTATATAAAAAAATTTACTTATCAGTCCATTACAATGAATTGTATTTAATAGCGTTTTTAATAATATATTATAAAGCTTTAATATATTACTTTTACCATGATAATATCGGAGAAAACAAATTCCATGGATATGAAAAAAAGCATTATATTGGTTTAGTAACAACACAACAATGGCAAGTGAACCAATATTTGTTGCTAGGGTCTCTCCCCGGGAGGTCCGCAGGCGAAAGGGCACTCTTCAGGCTTATGGATACGAGGAGCCGTGTACCTCCATTCCTCCCTCTGACAGGCACGCTCACAGTCAGTTTCCACTCCTAGCAGCCCCAGGAAACCTCTGCCAAGAAAACCGCAGACACGTGCTACTGCCAGGAAAGCCAATATATATCCAGCCATTAATGCCATTCTGTGAAGCCTTGCCACTTGGAGTCGTTATTGAAAGTATTAATCCTACTCATGCATGTTTTAAATTTAAACAAGGATCATTGTACTATGACACCTGCATCTTGTAAATTTTGAAGGTGTTACAAAGCCAATGCCAGATAATATTTTATGCTCTCTGTTTCTAGGTAACACGAAATACTCGTATTTATTGCTTTTACATGAGTAAAGCATTTTGGAGGCATATGTGTTATATTATGCGAACATAAAGGTTTATAAGGCACAGTTTTGGAGTACCTTTTATGAAATTAAGCTAAAATGTAATAGAAAAGTAATTAGTGTACACGTTTCACATTTACAATACTCAAATTTTTAGGCTTAAAGTTCATTTTACTGAAAGATTTCTAATATTTAGTTTTGAATTATATCTATAATGGATTATAATTTATTCAGATCACGCTTATAATAAAGTTCAGGTTACTTACATGTTTTGCAAATATTTTCCTAATACTTGCTGTTCTTGTGAGGTTCGGGTTAAAATGCACCCATGCATAAAGTGTAAAGTGGATTAGCACGTAATATGTTTTCGTTCAATGAACTTAAGTTAGTATTTCTGTTATACGCACAACTATATAGCCTTGTGGAACTGGAACAAAAAAATATTTAATTAACGTTGCTATTGGTTTAAAATATGCCTTGTCATATCGCCATCCTTCAAACTTATATAAACAGAATTGTTTATGATTATGCATAGCCAAATAAGTTCAGTTATTACTAAAGATTGTCTTAACTAACGGTAATTACATAGATGTATAGACATTATAATGGAAATCCCTACGTGTTATTATACTCACTTTGATTTACGGTTAGTCGTTCCTCAATGCGATAGAGTAAGTTATGTTGGATTTTTATTCTAAGGAATGTTATCCAAGAAAATTAATAATGTATGTATAAGGTATATTAATAATTTATTTTTTTGGTCTACTGAAGCATTTTAACAATTAATAATCCAGTTTTGGGTAATAGAGTAAACATATGAACTTATAGACGTACAATAAACGTTATAAACTACACTAATCGTAAAATCGCTTTACTACACATGTCTAAAATTAAAACATAGTTACACGCAAAATCTACTTATTTAGTAGTATACAATAAAATAATTTTATTTCCATAAACAAAATAATTTTACTATATCAAAAGTTTACAACAACAACGTGCATACTTTAACAGTTGGTATGTTACTTTCTAAGTAAACCTGCCAACAAAACATGCAAAACATGCTGCTGTAAACTATGAGCATTAAAGAAAATTTTCCCATTTCCATTTAAATTATGGAAGAGGGAATGTGGATATGTATTTGTACTGAACCACCCACAACATACTGCCTGGAGATGTTTCCAGAACGAAGAGAAACAAGATTGAAAAGTCATTGTTTATCAGCCAGTCCATTCCGTCCGTTTCTGATGCAATTCCATTTTCGAATTGAATTTGCCTATAATAATCGCATGTCAGATAAACAATAATATCTGGATCGTAGAGTAGATATTTATTTCCATTCTGCTGGATGGCTCTAAAAAAAAAAAAAAATGCATACTGTTCGAATAGATATTCATTGAAATGACACAGTGAAATGTATGGTATAGCAGAAATTACAAATAATAATTTTGTATCATGTATTATAAATAATTGTGTCATAAATACAGGAAATTACTCTATTTGTTTATGTTACGTAGTTAATCATATAATTCAAATTCCAAACAATGTCAAAATAATAAATATATAAGGGTTTTCTATTACTTCCCGTTCGGTTGAATCCTGTAGTTGTTTATTTCCTTTAAGAAAATTATTAATTTCTATTTTACATGTACATCTGTTAAACGTGGAAAACTTTTAGATATACTTTAAGTAATAAGACATTTTAAATATATTCTGAAACATGTTTTATATTTTTATTTTTACCAATGTTTATACCATATAATTTGCTAATATTGCGTGAGCTGCTTAGTTTGGATGTGTACATAAAGTATTACGATCAAAAACAATAAATTCGTTTCTTCAAATCAATGAGTTTCTAAGAAGGCTTTTGATACTACAATGTATTTGTTAGTTTCAGAAATAAAATTACTACATGAATGAATATGAATATATTATAAGAATGAATAATAAATATTATACAGATCAGTTTGTATATTTTATCATACGAGATACTTATATATATATATATATATATATATATATATATATATATATATAAATAACTATATATATGATTAAATATTACTATAACTATTATCTCTCAGCAGTTAGTTATTGACTGATCGTTATAGTGCTAGAGCAATGTAAAAATTTAATTTCTGACTGTTTGTCTGTTTACATAATATCTGGAGAACAAGCTGACCTAATCCTTAAAAATTTTTAAAAATTCAGCTTCATATAGACTAAATCGATTTTAGTGATGGTGCATGTAATTTTATGTTGTTTTGCGGAGCATAAAATTTTAGGTTGGTCTTATCTATAAACATCATGAAAACTAAACTAAATTGGTAGAATTAATATATTTGTAAACTGATGACCAGGACATAAAACAAAGTATCACATACAGCCGTGGCAGTGAAATTTGGAATGAATCTCCAGCAAAGCCTACTAAGCCAAGCACGTAATGTAGTGTGGTCATACCTTGTCCATTAATTTCTTTTGAAGATTTTATTTTTGGACTAAATTACGAGTAGATACAAAACAAGCCAACAGAGTTACATGCACATCATAAGAAACTAAGTCTGTTTGAATGTTAGGCTACACTAGAGAAAAGGCGTAGTATCAATAGCTTTATTAGGACTTTAAACAAAAGCCCTAACAACTACCAATCCTACAATGTACATAAGGGTAATTATCTATCACGGCTAGAGAGCGTATTATAGAGCATGCATCAATAGTCCTCCAGCTAAGCATGCATACACACGCGGTACCTGTTCAACCTGGCTTATACAAACGGCACACTCTCTCGTGTATGCTATTAATATATCTCTCTCTGCTCAGAGTCGTTCTCTATGTAGAGCACACCCACAACGGGTTAAATTACATTAAGCTGTAATATTTTAATATTAATTTTGAAAAAAACTAAAAAAATTATATAGTGATAATACTTAATAATGTAAATAAGTTTATTCACTCAAAATTAAATTAGCTCGAACAAGAAGTTAATCGTAGGTGAATCTGAATTATCTGCAACGTATAAATATTGTTCTAAACAGATAATAAACTCATACAGGCTGTGTAAGGCACAACAGTACACCGACCGAGTAGTTGAAAGTTCACGAAGTTGCCTCGTTACTTCCAGACTATACTGATCTAAATTGAACCTGATTATGAAAGATACTTGTCTGTGGTATTTTCTCTGCGGTTATTTCGTAATTAAAAATCAAGTATTGAATTAAAAATTTACAGTTCCAAACTTTTGAATCTCCAAGTTATAAAAGTGCTTTGAACTCTACACGACGGATGATTGTTTATTAAATTATGTTAATAAATATGTAAGAAAAAATTAAGCAGGAAGAATATGAAATTATTGTATGCACAGCACTTCAATTAGTACAATATTTTTGATGGTACAATTAGCCTATTTTATCTTAGTTTTGTAGTAAATCATAAAAATTAAACAATTTGAAGCAATGGAAAGGAACTACATTTCGATAATTTTTCAACAGGCAATTTTTTTTTAAGAATGTAATTTCCCTTTTATACCCATTGAGCATTTTAGTGTAATGTACAATTTTCTTGTAATGGTTGTTATGTAAGTACTAAAATCAATCGATTATTAAATATGGTTTGAATATGACGTATATTCATAGTAATATAAAATTTCAACAGCTAATATACCCATCAAATTAAAGAATAAAATTATATTTGTTCAAGATTAGGGACATACAGACCTTAAAAAGAACGTAATAGTACAGATCAAGTTGGTTTTATTGTTACTGACTATATTAATTTTGTTTTACGGATTTCGAATTTGTCTATTCAAGATAGTCTTTAATACATCAATGTTATTATGCAGTGTTTCTATACTCGACTATTAAACTGCTCACTTAATTGTCAGGCAAGAATATTAATTAGAAATATCCCCTTAATTTTGTTTGATAAAATTAATCAGACAAGTTAATGTCATCTGGGCACTTAAGATATTCTTAAAAACAAAGAAAGGAAATATTCAAACTCTCACATATTAAACAGTAACGATTAGTATACCTCTCTAAAAGAGTAATCTTTAGTTAGAGCATAGCATATCCCTGTGTCGTGTGTTTCCTACTTTCTCCTTGCAAAGAATGCATAAGCCTTCATTATTAGTGTATTTATATCTGATGAAAACCATATCTCGCACAATTGCTACATTTGTTCACTGCACTCAATAGTTTCCTTAGGTATCATTTTCTATTTTGAATTATATTGAATTAATTAAATTAAACACTATTAGGAAACCATAGTCCCACCAAGTAAACATGACTTATAAGTGAGGGCACAATGGTCAAGAAAAACTTATATTTATACTATTTCATCAATATATATATTATAAATTTAAGAGGGAAAATAATATCTGAGCGATGCAACAGGACCTAATATAAATGTGTTAATAAATAGTAGGGGAATATTTACAAATACTAAATAAATATTCATTAACAACAACAAATATGTTTACAAAATAATAAAATAAATAAAAAAAATATACGCTATTCAGATATCAAAATTAATACAATCTAAATGTATTAACAACACAAAACAACCAAACGATTAACAAAACATGTTAATTAATGCTATGACACTATCTTGGACTCCAGTTTGAAAAGTGTGTACAAATCACGTATAGAACAATAATAAATAAAAAATAGTATAAACTTCAATAAATAATATAGTAAGTAACAAAAATGTAACAAACAATGCAAAATAATGCAAATTTGTTACTTTTTGACTATTTGTCTGAACTGATAAAAAAAATACAAAAATATATAGGACTGTAATTGCACTGTGTGAGAATTAAACAAAATATCAAGGCGCTGTAACAAGATCAAAAGTAATCATGAGTTTTCATTTTCGTTGTTTAGAAAGTAACCCAATGTTAGTTTGTGGGCCAATTCCAGCACTGCATTTTAAAATTAATTTAACAAAGAAACCGGGCTCGCTGTGCTCGCTGGTATAATATTAAAGTATTACAATATTATAGTGATTTTTGACGTATCATAAATAACAATCGCACTCTAATTTTACAAGGACAAGGTAGTAAATTAGTTTTTACACGTCTTAAGACCACACGTTTATCTACTTGTTCGTAAATATTTAATTTAGTGGAATAGACAAGGTTGATAGGCCGGAAGTCTGCATCGCACGTCGTAAATATCGCCATTGTTCTGCTACTCTTATCTTCAGTGCCGTAACATATTTCATATTTCAAATAAAACCTTTAATTTTCTCACCTGGGTTAACTCTGTGTAAGAACTCATAAAAATAAGAGTAGATTCAGTAAAAAGTTAACTATAATTATTTTCGACACTTAATGCTTACACATATAAGGCAGCGTATATTACCGTGTGGTCACCTCTCCCAGTGTTTAAAATTACTTAAACACCTTTGGGGAGAAGGTGATATACATAAGCACACTTATACTTATTGAAATATACATAAATCAATCTGATATACCAGTGTTTCAGCTACGTTTATAGAAAACTTGCTCAGTAAACTCTACATAATGAAAGGGACACGTTTGGGATCAAGGAAATAAGCAAAAAATACATTTAACAACATTATTCTAGGATCTATAAGAGCATAATCTTTAAATACCTAATCCAGAATTCTCATTTATTTTAATAGTTAACTCGCAGTAACCAATTAGCATAATTTACGAGTAATATTAGATCTGTTGTATTGGATCGCTTTGTAAACAGTGTTTCGGTGAACACACCTTAACTAAGTGATTATAAATTTGTATTACAAGGGTAAGGCTTAATTTTAAATTAAGTCTTTAACTAGCTTGTTATACAGTTCATAGCGAATATTCACGTTACTATAAAACTGCATTAGTAAATGCTCTCAAAGTTACTGAATCTATGTTATATTACTACAAAAGATGGATAGCAGACAATGTTATACGAAGTGTCAGTGAATTGCATAAAATTAATTAAAATTTCATAAAAAACGTTATTTTAATAGAATTCCCAATCTGCTAATCACTGTTGATATTGCACCATTAATTTATATATTTTTCAAGTTGTTATGAATAATTGTATGGTTTGATAAAATTATGTTTATAGCCTAATAGTTTTTACATTATTTTACACGGGTTATGTTATTTAAATCATTACCACAAGCAATCATTCTAATTACCATACAGAACTTTCAAAAGTTGTAAGTAATTTAAATATCAATTTTAGAATAACGTTGAAATCTCTTTATTTAGTGGCACAAAAGAAAATCAGACAATTTAATTTATGCTGCTAACTATAGAACTGTCTTAGTTATAGGAATACAGACAGCCACATTAATGACAAAACACAGGAAACAAGAATATCAGTGATGCGAGGCACTGTGAGGGGTGTCTTCCTTGTTTCTGATTTACCAAAGCTGATTTACCAAACTGCATATAAAATGTTATTCCTTCATAATTTTTCCGTAAATATTACACGAGAGAAGCAGTTAACCTCGGCTTTGCACGCAACTTCGTAAGATTTGCATACGCATGAGTACTTCTGTTTACGAGTAAACAATATTTCCGACGCCAATGTCGATTTTGCCTTGTTTTCCCGATCAAGAAAGTATATATATATTTACATGGTTCTGAGAAGCTTACTTCCATCAAGACACCTAATATGGGTTTTATAACAGTTTTAAAATATATCATAAAAGTTAAGCAGTAACTTTGTCTTTGATATTTGCACTACAGTACTGACCAAACACTGTATGACTTATATTTGTTAAAAAAATACAGTTAAAAGTATATTTTTACAACAAGGTCTTTCTTTTCTGGATATTGTCTTACTCTTTGTTCAACAGTGGTAACGGAATAGGTTAAAATAAGTAGTGCTATCAACATAAAAGATGCCATCATCAGGTGTGTTATGTTTAAGGCCTCGTGTATTATATTTAAAATTATTTGACAATCAATTGTGTGTTTATTTTATTACTGTAGTTCTTTCCATAAGATGTTTAAAATCTATGTACGTTTCATCTTTTTCAATGAAACATAGTTAAAACGTTTATATACTTTCAACTCCAAATTATTAAGCTATTTTTCTTTCTGCTCTGCATCAGTTCAGCCAATCACAAAAAATTACAGAGCTGGACTTGAGCAACAACAATTTGAAAAAAACCTTTTTCGAATTTTGGTGATATAGTTATGATATAAAAACATGTAATGACATAAAGACGATTGTACTTGCAATAAGAACTACGAGTAGATTGCATAATACATAAAATTAACAATAGTCAACCACTATATGGGTATTAATTTAGGGTGTGGCAACTAAAATAGCATTCAAGATTTGTAATAAAATCCAAGGAAATTGTAAGCTGAATATCACGACAACATTAGAACACAGTGGAGAAATTTTCAAGTATATATATATATATATATATATATATATATATATATATATATATATATATATATATATATATATATATATATATATATATATATATATATATAGTAGGATTGTTAGTTTTTCCTCCTGTAGAAGTCATGTTTTTAATTTTCCAGCGCAGCATGTCCAGAAAATAACCCATGTACTAAGTCTTAAATAACACAAATTTACTCAGGTTAATCTTAATTTATTGATGTCAGTAGCAAATATTTTCTACAAATTTCCAATCTAAATATATAAGAAATTTTTTTCGACTTAATACACAGGTATAAGAGTCAAATCGGTTAATGATAAATATCATGACAACATTTTTATCAAAGCATATTACTTATATAATTTTAGTGTTACTTACAGTACAAGTAAATAGCTTCATCATTACAGCTAACACTAGCGTCCTCTGACTTTCAAAGCATCAAAGTATTTGACTGCATAAAAGTTAATAATACTTTTGGCACAGTGTGTAAAAATTATTTATATTTATAACACACTAACTCAAGAGTCAAATTATTTTAATATTCCAACGATCATTTAAACATATGTTTAAAACATTTTTAACATTTAAAGGTTCAAAACAAAATGTGTTACTTAATAATGTAACAAGTTTATTCACAAAGCAAAAGGAAACGTTTGTAGAATATTAAAAAGTCGCTATATTTGCTTCCACCCCAAGTTCAAGAGACAATGGTCTCACACGACGAAGGGATGTCGTAAAGAGGCGCTGTTTCGGCTCCCTTGGTGCTCAGCTCCTCTACTCTCTACTGTAAGAGTATTGTCACTTCTTAAATAAATAATATTTTTGTCACGCTTCTATGGACAGTGAAACCTCACATAACATATTTCAACGCAATCAGCAAAAGAGACTAAAACTCCTTCCCTGCTTTATAATTTATTTATGATTAAACCAAGTCATTTAGGTAATGGATAAGTCTGTTATTTGTGAATATTTTATACATTTTCCAAAGTAAATAATAAATTTAACTACTGGTAGGATATTATGTGTATAAAACTTGACGCCGCAAAAAATGATAAAAACTATATCTATACTACACTATTTTTAATTATTAGGAAAAAGTGCGAAACACAATATGTTAACTGCTGTATTGAATTGTAACCGTGTTATAGCCAAAAAAGATTGACTAACTAAATTTAGAAATTAACTGAATTCAGCATTATTATATTACTTTGATAAACACAATTTTGTTTGTATTTTACATTCACTTGTAAGTGTTGGGAATTACCCGTGGGGGACTGGCGTCCTCATCGGCATCAGCCACTGTACCAGATGGGATCGTGGGTGATGTACCATCCTCGTCGTGTGCTGCAACTTCTAAGGGAGTGGCAGGGCAAGGGGAGGAAGCCACCTTCCCTTATCACTATTCCAGTGACAAGTTTAGAAAACCTTTCCTCCCTCTTGGTTTAGCCCTGAAATTGAGAGTAGTTACCTATCCCTTCCTTTCCTGATGTTCCTACCCCTACTTTACCAACAACCCCAGACTAAGGTATTATGCGACCCGTGCTGAGAGTCTCGTGGCACTGGGGGTATATTCAGTATCTTCAACGGAGCCTTCTGGGAACCAGGGGACACCCAGTCGTAATTACCCTTATCTTCCTAATCGGGTAACTGGGAAGATGGACTGCAAACACCCGGTTCTCGTGGGAACAGAATGGAGAATGAAAAAGAAAATAAAAACAAAACTGAAACTCAAGAGGTAAGCGAAACTCAATCAGAAGAGCTACCGATTGAGCAATTAAGAGTGTCTGAGATGACCCCAATGGAAGAAGACAGACTTCTCTTGTCAGAAAGCGAAGGATTGAAGAGGCTGTCGCTAGAGGTGAGCCGATAATCCCCCGGAAAGAAAGGCAGAAGAGGTGGGAAGAGAAAAACCGAGCTCTGATAAAGCCACACAACGAAGCCGGTTCCTCAAAAGGGAACTTGGTTGTTGTCGGGGCCCCAGAGCAAGGGAAAACTCATTCCGTACCAGCCCAAAAACAACAAACCCCAAGCTATGCAGGTGTAAAGAGGCTGCGATCGCAGCTGACACCTGAAGAACAAGCAAAGGGAGGGGAGAAAAGAAGGAAGGGGCATGATGGAGGTGTCACTAAGAAGACACCCGAAACATGTGCCGAAAAGATCTCTGTGGAGAAGCTGGCTATTGTCCGGCTCGAACACCCAGAAGTAAAACTATCGATGGAAGAAGCCAACAACCTGAAGAAAGTGCTGGGCAAACGCGCCTTTAAGGGCAAAAACGTTAGGATGTCCAGCTGTCATGTTAAAGGTGGAGCGATAGTGGTCGGCTGTGTAAACACAGAAACTAAGGAGTAGCTGGAGAAGCAGGTCCAGGAGCTGAGTCCTTTTGAAGGAGTTCAGCTGAAAATGGGCCCAGCTAAAAGCCTGGTAAAGATTTTTAAAGTGTCAACTTTCATCCCTAAGGACATCGAGGTGGACAGCAAGCAAGAGCTGTTCGAAGCCCTCAAAAACCAAAATGACCTTGACACGGACCAATGGACTGCTGTTGGAGGGAAATCTAGCACCAACGGCGAATTCCTGGTCCTTCATGTGGACGAAGACTCCCTGAAGAAGCTGAAGACTCTGGCGATGCGCCCATTTTTGGGCAGCGACAGGATCACCTTCAAGCTGCAGGGAGGGAACGACAAATAGAGGATGACAGCGGTGCTCCAGATAAACCTACACCACAGCAGAGCAGCTACGGTAACACTCTGCCTGAAGATCCTGGCTGACGACATAGGCGTGGTCCTGATCCAAGAACCATGGACCGTTGGCAGTCGTGTGATGGGGATGAGCACCGCTAAAGGTAATTTGATATACGATACTGGCAGTAACAACCCTAGAGCATGTATATATGTCAGTAACAAAATCAAATCACTAAAAATGGCACAAATGTGTTCTAGAGACACAGCCGTGACAGAGGTTCACTTGCAGACAGGTGATGGCTACATCAGAATCGTGTTTGCAGCGGTTTACCTCCCATACGATTCTCCAGAACCACCGCCAACTGCGGAGATGAGGCGGATTGTAGAGTTCGGAACCCTTATGCGGAGGCACCTGATTGTCGGTTGTGATGCGAATGCCCACCACACCGCTTGGGGGAGCAGCAACATCAACAATCGGGGTGAGTGCTTGTTGAATTTTATAGTAGAATCCAACTTAGTTATTATGAATCAAGGCCGTAAACCAACTTTTGTACAAAGAAGAGGTACAGGGGTAAGAGAAGAGGTCTTAGATATAACTCTGGCTAGCAACTATATTGCAACTAAAATTTTTAACTGGAGTGTGCTAGATGAAGCATCTGCTTCAGATCATAGGTATATCTCCTTTGACATGAGGTCGTACAAAATAAATGAGACCTATAGAAACCCAAAGAAAACAGATTGGGTACTTTTCAATGCAGAGCTAAAAATCAATCTAGTAAGGGAAAATGGGTATCAGGGGCAAGGGGTCGAGGACATGGCGAACTCTTTGCAAAACGCCATGAAAGAATCGTACCACAAAGCCTGCCCCGTGATAGAAAGAAACTCAAGGAAAAAAGCATGTTGGCGGAACCAGGGGCTGGAAACCTTAAGGAAAAACCTTCGCAGAGCATATAATACATGCAAACGTGCAGGGAACTGGGTTAGGTACTCTGCTGCCCTAAAAGAGTACAATAAAGAGGTGAGAAGAGCTAAGAGAAACTCGTGGAGAGAATTCTGTCAGAGTATTGATGTGTCAGAGAATTCTTATCAATACTCTGACAGAATTCTCTCCACGAGTTTCTTTTAGCTCTTCTCACCTCTTTATTGTACTCTTTTAGGGCAGCAGAGTACCTAACCCAGAATACAGGAATAAAGTCAAGACATTACTAATTGAAATACAATTATTAATTTTAGTTATTATACTTCACGATATCGTAACTATATCTACATTAAAAAATGTAATCCTTTTCAGTATCATACATTACTTATAAATTCATTAGTTATAATACATTAAATAGCTTCTATATTATATTTAAAAGTGCTAAAGGTAATCATTTAAAAAAATTCTATTAGAAATAAGTTAAAAGTAAAAACGAATCTAGACCGTTATACCTGGTACAAGCAATAAGGAAAGCAGCTTACAGTGACCTCGGAGACAGTTTCTTAATGCCTCTTTTGAAACTGTTTACTGGAAAGCTTCAAACGCTTTATCCTTACGTTTTCTTGAGGAGGAGAATCATTGAAACATCAAAGCGTTCAGCTTATAATAAGTTTAAGTAACGTTTTTATGACCTTAACTACTAGTTTTCGGAGAAGTTTGAATATTATGTTGATCCTACCATTTCTTACTCATATTTTTGAATGCGCTCAATAATTATTAGCATTATAGATTTATCCTGTAAGTTTCTAAAACAGTCAAGTCCTACCAGGCAGGTAAGTATCACTGAAAGTAATTCAAGCAGGACAGGATTGGAATTGCGTTTGTCTAAAAATAAAAATATAATATTTGTAATACACTTTACTTTTACTACAAGGTACAAGGGTTTAAGGTAAAATGTGTTTCAAGTTTGTTCAGTTAATTTGATATCCAAATTTCTAAACCGTTTTAAATATTTATTAATGTGCAACGTAATATATTTAAAATATTTTCAATCAGCGAAAGAGTTTTCTTGATTGATTTATTTATTGAAAACTTATAGGTTTTCATGAAATTTAACATAGCTTTTCTTTGAGAAAGAGGTGGGGTTTGGACATGTTTAAAGTAAATTTCGATTAGTTTTAAAAACCCACAAGTATTATTTTTATTGGATGGATCCCAAATGTAAACTTTTTGTATACTCACATCACTGCTTTATAATAATATTCTTTGTCTTAAAATTGGTATTTGGTATTATTGGAAGTCCTTTATTCGTTACGTACAATTCGAAACTTTGATAGTGATGGTAAATTTAACGTTCAATGTAGGCTTGATTGTCCTCTTAGTTCATCAACGTTGTTTTTTTCTTATATGCATTTAGTAGTTAAGAAATGCACGCGGAAAATCCGTCTGTACTGTTTTGTTGGCTGAGCGCTAGAAATCGTCTGACTGATTTTTCAAGGTATCTTGGGCACGGATATGGTTATGGACTTCAAGTTCAATGATAGTGCAAGTCTCTCCATAATTTGAAGGAGCGTTAGGTCAGAGAAGTGTTTCAATGAAGGCGCTAGCACATTTTTATCTATTTGTCTGTCTTTCTGAGTGCCAGAAGAATGTTTAATCCTGTCTTTATGTCAGTCGGCAGGATATCTAAAAAACAAAATTTTGAGCTCCAGGGTTCAATTTTGCATGAAACTTCACCGAAGCCTGTTCCACAACACGTAGTTTGTTGTATTCCTAGCTTGTTAAACAATAATAGTTAAAGAAATAATTATCTTTTGAAGTTACCAGTATAGTTATTTGGTTGTGTAAAAATATTACAGTTGATAATGCACAAACGTGTAGCAGCAGAATAAAAATGTAGCCTATGTCACAAATGCTGATGTATGCACATGATAAATGCCCAGTTGCGTAATTGCTTGGTGACCTCATCATATAATTATGACGTCATTACTGTACCTGTCACATTACGGTGCATAATGCACAGTAAATCTTGCTGTGCAATGTAAACTTAGTTATATACAAAAAAAGTTACTGAGAGGATCTTAATTTTCAGAGGATTCAGTAATTTGTGTTCGAGATATAAGTAGGTTTATAGAATATATTATTGATGAAAAACTTGTGTGCTTCATACTTATTTTTTACAATACGTGTATTTTTACAAAATGTTTACTATTTGACCGATTTCAATGTTCACTTTTTTCTTCCACATTTTCAAAAAGCATTTATTATAGTTTTAGCAACAAAGATTTAGAAAAAAATATAATTCCACAAAGCACGAGTATATAATCTTTAAAGATCATTTCATTTAGTCATTTAATTTTATAAAGGATCACAAAGTAGCTTCTTGAATCAAAGAATAAACAAAAGAGTTTTTTTAACTCTTCCAGCAATTTTGCATCTTCCTTTGTTGAAGCGACCTTTGAACAAATCACGAACAGAACACCGGAAACCAGAAAACCAGTGAAACGAACCACTGTGAAGGATTTTCTGTTGTTTCTGATTTACCAAAGCTAACTAAATATGTTTTATTCATTTACCAATGATTTTGAATTTTACAAGGAAGTTCACTAAAACTGTAAGTTTTACGTTATATAATATACAAATGAGTAGATAATTTACGTATGAACTAAGTATAACGAAAAAGTAAATGGAAATAAATTTATAAAGTTATACCATTCATTTAGTTGCCATTTAATTATATTTACATAATAAAATTACAAAATATCTTAAATTACAAAATAAGTTAAAATTGTCTTTAAATTGTAATATATTCTTAAATATGTGACCGAGAGAAAATTTTAAGCTCTCCATAAATTACGAAAATACTTGTACTAGTATTTGATAATACGGCTGTTATATTTTTTTAAAGTAACCATTATTAAAGTGTCATTCCCCTCTATCATTTTCAAAATTAGCTTTCTTAAAATACACGACAAATACATTAATATGAATATTTTATCAGGAATTTGAATTTATTATGAAATTATTGGGTTACCAATTGAGGTATTTTATAGTGTAATTATGCTAATTACAGGATTTAGCAGTTGGATTCTTATAAATGTACTCGACCACATTTAATTGTAGAAAATTAGTAATAACTATTGATGTCATCTGATTGTCCGAGAATGCCAAGTTTACTGCGGTCACGTTGGGCAGGGGCACTCGGGAGATTGGATCATGTGCAGGAGAAGACGTGCAAGACTTTGAGAAGGGATGTAACTGCAAGATAGTGCAATCTTAAAAGAGACTTAAAATACGTGATAGGGTATTACCACTAAATACAATGCGGTTTATACATTTTCGATCCATAATATTTTCATATAGAATATCAAAAGAAAAGAAACATGTTTTTAAATTGTCATGAGACTTCAAAACATGGCTAGGTTTACCTCAATAATTTTCTTAAAACTTTTGTGAGATTCAGACTTAAGGACTTTAACTTAGGACCAAATTTTCTCACATACATTTTGAACTTCATCAAAATTCTTTTGATTCTTTATGACGGTTTAATCTCCCCTATTGGTCTACCTATCTGCTATATGTCAAAAGAGATACCAGTCCTGTGTTTTTAAATTTCTGATCCTAACGGTAAATGCTGAGACTATCAGAGCGATTTTCATTAGACAATCTACTTTACTCACATTAGTCTGAAATCGTAGGTTTAGTGATATCAAAACTAATACGCATGAACATTTAATTTCAAATCAGTCATGACAACTTCATATCAATGTACCTCCGAGCGTTTATTGCGATGAGTCAACTGAACGTCGCATTTATAGACGGCGAGGGGAATTTCGCAATAAAAGTGAGCCAAATGAATAGCTAGAGTGGTTGTACAAACAATGTAACAACAAATTGATATTGCTTTCTCCCCCTTGAGGTCTGGCAACTTTTCATTACATTACACGGTTTTTACTGACTTTGTAAATACAAATTATGAGCTACAAGATTTCTTTTTCAATTACCATCCAATTGAATCACGTACAATTAACCGACATTTACGTTTCAAACTAATTTTCACTGAAAAATAGCTAAATTATAGTGAAGAAGTTTAAAAATATAATAACAGAAATAAAGTGAAGTATCTATACACAAAACATGACAGTTTATTGTTAAAAGTTTTATTTCACTAGTTGAAATTATTATAATTGGTTTTTGCTTAATCAACTCTTATTTCATATCTAAATTTTATTAATAAGCAAATGATCTACATTTTGTATATAAGAAAGTAGTCAACGAAGTGTAATAAAAGAATAACAAACATTTTTATCTTAAAACTAAGAACTAAGAATATTCGTTAGTGATTTTGTTTAAAAATCTAAATTGCTCAAAAGTAAACAAAAGAAACGACAATTTGTGTAGTGAATTTAATGAGATGCTATCATCGTTTGAGCTGTGAAATAAAAGTTTTAAAACTATTTATACGTTCTACATATTTGCTGATACTCCCGATAGACACTTTCCCTGTACGTGACAAATGTCCTTGTTAATATATTACCTGGATGAGTAATTGTAGGAGGTTTTAGCAATAAAGAATTTATAATTAATTCCCCTATAATGGATTATAATACAGCATTTAGCATCCAATACTTTCCTGGCATACGAGCAAGCAACGGGTAGGTCTAAATTTAGTACATGATCAAAATCAGTTATAATACATTTTAAAACAGTTCACAGAAATTTTCAGTAAACCTAATGCGTAAGCCCGCATTGTTTTTCATATATATTAGATATATACAGAGTTGTAAATACTTCCCATTTGAATTTGTGAGTACGTCTTTACTAACTAATAGAGATATAGACAGTGATCACACCCATAGAATAAAAGTCTATGTCCTTAATTTCTAAATGCTTACTATTTACTGAATGGAAAAATTATTACTTCCAATTTGAATTGTGGTATATTATTTTTATAATTACAGACCAACCGAACATTTACCTGTATAAAATGTTAGTCAGCCTAGAACTGGTTATGATCATCAGTGGATGGCCACATATAACCAGGGTCACTTTTATCGATGGTCATATTTATTGATTGGTCATATTTATCGATTGTGCGTATTTGCAAAGTTATTAATTCAGTACTTAAATGTTTGTGCTTGTAAATACATTGTACTCGCATGTTTTTATTTACCACAAACGTTATACCCGTAATAGTTGTCACATAACTCATCCTTATTTGTCCTAGCAACGGCCTTTATTTATTCTGATGGCTTACCGATGGATTGTCAAAATATTACTATTAAATTTATAAGCATTAAATATGGTGGAAACTGGAAAAAAAGGTTTTGGTAACATAGGAATCTTTTATTGGTTTTATTTTATAAATCCGATCTCTTATTACCTGTAATACCTTGATTAAAACTACATATTCTACTATCGATTCCTAAATAGATTTAGTACTAATTTATTAAACGTTTCCTTAATGTATGAATTTTGGATTAATTTTCTGTTATACATTATGGTATTTTCAAATAGTATGAAAATAACCACTTTTGTTTTTGTTTATCCTGTATATTTAGCTACGTTCTCCGGTTACGTTTCCTAAATATATCTTTTCCATAGTCTATTGAGGAATAATTCCTTATAACTGATTGCTGCCATCAAAACTTTTCCTTTTTTAATTTTTGTATAATAAAGTCAAACGTTTACAGTTTAAGGACATATTATTCTGACGAAATACTTTATTATTATTACTGCTTATCGTATAAGACCTGAAATTGCACATTTTATGATATTTCGTATAGAAAGTTTTATGTTATGGCAATAACGGTACCATTGACATCGGTTTGTCACCCATCATGGATATCATGTAACCGACCATGATACTGACAGGCTACAAAGTATTATACGTAAGACAAAATTCAATAGTAAAGTAATTTTTAATATGTACCCATCCAGTAATAAGTCTCATATGATTATAAATTTAGTGATTGTTTCAATACAAATATATTTAATACATTTATGAGTCACTCCATTTGAATGAATTTGGACATTCTTAACATACTAACGTGATAGTTTTGTAGCTAATAAACTGGAATTAATACCGGAAACCGGAAGCGCAAGGTTTGTCAAACTGGTCGTTAACAATGTTTCCTTTGTCAGCACTTCCTGGCAACGGTAGTTGGAACCCGTGCCCCTTTGAATTATTGTGTCTCTCTTTTTATTCAACTTTTTCCTGGACGTTTTAATATGGTTTCGATTCAACTCACATACAGACAGTAAATACATCAAGATTTGATGTCAGTATGCAATTTTATAATAAATTCAGTTCCTTTCGAATTTTATTTAGCAACTATTAATCGCAGTCAAAACTAAACAGTGCGTATTCAGGGTAAATTGACATTGAATTCAGAGCCTTACAAAAATATTTACCTAAGTAAAGAAGTGATTTGCAACTTAGAGAAACATGTGCACAACAAAGAAGCTGTCAATCTATTTTCTACATGGCTGACGGGCTGATTCGTTCTATTATCTGGCAGCGCACCACTTGCTGTGAAGTCAAAGGGTTTAACAGTTTTGATTGTTTGTCCAACAACTTTGTTTGTTCATGAAAATATTATTTGAGTAATAAAATATTTTCCATATCATCTATAAGGCACACACCAAACTCACTTCTAAACAGTGATGGAGTGCAAAAACTATTATCACTCGCTGTGAGCGCTGAATCTGAATTTAAAAAATTATATTTTATTGCAATTTTTTGGCTAACATTTGTTACTATACAACTAGTAAACATTTTCAGTTACTAAAAATTTATAACGAAATTTCGTAAAGGAGTACGAAGGTTTTTACTTGATTTTTTTGGTAGTTTACTCTGGAGTGTTACAGTCCCGGTGCAGTCATTACTTATTGGAGTTAGACAGCTGAGTCGATTTTAGGCGTTTACATGACCTGAATGTTCCTACAATTCTTTCCGATGCCTAGGAACTCATTAATGTAATGAGCATAATATCACTACAATGTTTTTCATCGGTATACAAATCTTATCATTTCCCGTGAGAAGTAAAAAATTAAATTGAAAATGTACTTTACAGCTGTACGTAAAGTTGAAAATCTTTTGTAAAATAAAGACGTGTAAAGTATAGAATAATAACCATTTACATCCGTCACATGATTTATTAAAATTGTAAATATGTATATATACTTTTCACTATAATTTACGTTCATTTATCTTATTTTGAATGGGTTTAGCCTACTATCTGATCATCATCTAATATGAAACGCTAGTACAGAAGTCGCCATAACATTGATTAATTAATTTTGCACAGGTAACCTAAAGTATTGACACGAGTAAAAAGTACGTATACACAAATTGTTAAAAAATAAATATTTACAGAGATGCTCGTTCCAGAGAAATACCAATGTTGCTATGTTACGAAGTTCCAGTCATAAAATGAAGCATAATAATATAGAACCTAGGAATACACGCCAGTTTAGTTTCAAAATGGAGGTTAATAAGTGGAATATTTTTGGCTTTGCTATGGAAATTATTTTTTACAATTATATAATACTTAATTAATAGAATATCTATGAAATCTACGTATTCAATAATTTGTTGCTTAGTTCCAGTTTATATCGTTTTAAAAAGAGATTAGGCTCAATTAATATGAAATATTTTAACTAAATGAAACACAAGTGTTACTTCTCTAAGACATAAATCTACTGATGTTTTACAACGCAGTAAAGACAGAAGATTCATGAACATTTGTCTTTCCTTAAAACTCCTGGCCCTAATTTCTTTTAACTGAAACAAACATTTCAGAATAAACAAAACTGTTTACTTTTTGTCCTAATGACTGTTCTCATAAAACACCAAAAACTTATAGGATGAATTAAGTCCTTTGGCGAAGTTGTAATCCTTAAATAATTAAATTTAGTTAAAATTATTAGACTGAATACAGATTTGACAAATATATAATCGTTTCTACCAAGAAATGGAGAATTTTGTGTTACAAAATAAATTTTCTGGATAAGGCATATGTTTTATGACAAGGTTGTTCGAATACAGAATAAACTAAACTTTAATTACGAGGGCCAGTTACCTTACCCACGTTTCTACATTCATGTTAGTAAGTGTATATTTCACACTATAAAAACACCAGGGTGCATGTCTTCACTTCTCTATTACCATAAAGAGGGCATACATAACAGATTTATGCTTGAACAATATAATCAGATGCCAGTAATAGAAACCTGTCTAGCTCAAACACAGAAGCGTGTTGTGGTTGTAAGGACATCTGCAAGTGACCCCTGCACCGACCGTATTATACTGATTGCACCGCTTGCTGTTATGTACCTAGTTAACGATCACAACTACTAATATTGTACATGAATAGATGCTATCACTACCAGTCCGTTAGTGTAAAGCAAGCCAACGACGTGACACTAATTAGCAATCACAATCTCAAAACATTATTATTGATAATTTGATTCTCATAACACTTTAAATTTCTAGCCAGCATTTTTAGCGATCACATTTAAAGTATGTTACCAGTGTAGTTCCTGAAAGTCCTAAAAATCCAATAAGCAATCAAATATCTAATGTAAGTGGTTGGGTCGGACATAATAAACGTGTGTGTTATTATCTTATACCTAGCTGGAGGATGGTCGGACATGCACAACTGCAGCGACATCGCAGCAAGGTATCTCTCTGGAACCTAGGTAGGCAATAAGAGTTTATTTTTCAAAATTAAAGCCAAATATTTTATCCAAACTTTATACAAAATTTACTTACATTATAAATTTATAATAAAATAAATAGAAAATATATCAGAATGTGCATTGAAAAACGTCCTATACAAGTGTAAAATACGCCATAAAATCTATACTCGTTCTGCTTAATCTAGCATTGTGGTAAGTACACACGCAAAATCATCATCTTTATCCTCGTCTTATCCCATTTCACGAGGCACCTTATCAGGGTATAACGTGTAATTCGTCGTTTCCTGTCCTCAGCGCAGTGGCCGAGTATTTATATATCTTTTTGTACATGCAGGTGGTTTGTGTAAAAGTAAAGACGCAAGATATTTCTGTAAAATAGATATTTTGGCTGGTGTAGGTATTTAGAATATTTGATCACGTTGTACGATAAATAATAGTCAACTTGCTAAGTCTATAGTGTACAAAAAAAATAAAAACGAGTTCACAGAGAGACAGCACCTTACTAATCATTGTACATATTTTAATATTTTACAAATAACAAAATGTAAACAATGAAATAACAAAATATATAGAATTAATAATACGACAAAAAGTTTTGTTTGTGTGTTTAATGTTTACTCAAGTAGTGTAAAATAGATTTTTAACATTATATAGTGGATATAATAGATGTAAATTACTTATTTGATTTTAAGTCTTACTACACACTATTATTATACGGCAACTCGTTCTGTCTTACTTACGACTTCGTATCTCTTGGATAATATTAGTGAATTTTGTGTATGCAATTACTGAGCGTGGCTTATCTTAAAAAAACTACTCAAAGTTTTAATTACTCTATATTTTAAAGACGTCATCACACAGCGCTGCCTAAAAAGTTCAAAAAATAAAGAAGTTTTAAAATAAATTACTCTTAAATTTATAGATAAATTAAACATTCGTTATTTTGATGCCTACGGACCTACATAAATTAAAAATATACAAGCTGGATTAATATTCCATCAGTATTGATACACTGTTAAGAATAAACAGTTCCGTCTCTCCAAGTTTTCAGGAAGGTATATTGTTTCATGAGACAAGACGTGTCCTGAATGTCCCACATTCCAGGTAACATTTCACTCCGGGGCTATCTCTGATAATATTTTACCCAGGGACGCTGACAACAGAGACCCGCGTTATCTTGCCTCCAGCTGTATTACTTTCTACAACACAGCTTTACTTATGGATCTTAATATAAATACCTCCACTGTTGTTTATAACCTAATATACATGTACACCAAGTTATATCTGAATGTCCTTTCCTACATGAGAGTTCTCTAAATTTCCAAACTAATCGGAAAATAAGACTTTACTTAAGTTTCTTTTTTAAACTTGTATAATATTGTAACCTCTACATGACATGAGTAAAATGCTGAACAGAAACACTGAGGTAATCAACTTCATTATGTATATATAACAACGATATTAATATTTTATTCGTTCATTGCAAATGTATATACCGTATAACAGATCAACAATAGTTTTGTGAAAGAAAACTCGCATATCTTTAAATGAAGTTAAGTAATCAGCAACTAAAATGTAAAACTAAATAATAATAAACTTAGCCATCTAAAAAGATGTGTATGGCAATAAATGTAACATATTTATATTATAAAAACATTTATTTATAAAATAGTCCCTTAATAGTTTTAATAAGCAGGTGCGTCATAAACAGTTTGAAATTTTTTGGCAGTTTGTAAAATATTTTAGTCCTTTTTTCGTACCTGCGGCACGGAGGCCTAGAAAATCCTATCTTTCTGTTTGAAATTCCGGGTTTTTCAGTATGTAGGATTAATATGTTATTTTAAAAATAATGTATTTTCGCTAAACTGACCGTCTCGGATAGATTACTATAGGAAAAAAGCAATCGTCAGCATAAATCACTGCTCGACTTTCGTGAACATTTAGAGGGAGGTCAATAGATCCTTGAGTAACACCATTGGTGACAGACATAGCATTAAATCGGAAAGTACTAGATGGACTAAATATTTCAACTATTTATTTTCTGTTGCTGAGATACCATTTTAAAAACCAAAGCATCGCCGTAAGTTTCAAGTTATTGAGCCAAGGCGTTATGTTGCAAACTATCAAAGCCTTGCTGAAATCACAAAAAATACCAATTGAAGACAATGCCAAGTGAAGTGACAGTGGAATTTATTAATTGAAATGAAGCTCAAGATTAGCTTAGTTGTAATGAGTGTCAGCTGAATGAAAAAGTCTATCTAAACGAAGTCCTAACTTTCATTATTATAAATATTTCTTGATACTTATCGGTGAGTTCTAAATACATTTTATAGTTTTTTATTTTCTATATAATTTTTTATTTAAAGGAAAGATATATAATTTAACATTAACGGAAATCTTAAATTTACTACATTAAGAATGAATTGTTTGCATAAAAAGTTCTTTGAGAAAAACAACGTACATGGCTTCTAAATCTCATTGCAGTAGAGCGTTTCTAAAAATCCAAGTACTTATGCTTAACTACGTACACATGTTCAGCACAACATTTACGCCTGCTAGCCTGCTAGATTGTACTAAATACCACATCGTCATAAATACGTACACATGGTCAGCACAACATTTACGCCTGCTAGCCTGCTAGATTGTACTAAATACCACATCGTCATAAATACGTACACGTGGTCAGCACAACATTTACGCCTGCTAGCCTGCTAGATTGTACTAAATACCACATCGTCATAAATACGTACACATGTTCAGCACAACATTTAAGCCTGCTAGCCTGCTATATTGTATTAAATACCACATCGTCATAAATACGTACACATGGTCAGCACAACATTTACGCCTGCTAGCCTGCTAGATTGTACTAAATACCACATCGTCATAAATACGTACACATGTTCAGCACAGCATTTACGCCTGCTAGCCTGCTAGATTGTACTAAATACCACATCGTCATAAATACGTACACATGGTCAGCACAGCATTTACGCCTGCTAGCCTGCTAGATTGTACTAAATACCACATCGTCATAAATACGTACACATGTTCAGCACAACATTTACGCCTGCTAGCCTGCTAGATTGTACTAAATACCACATCGTCATAAATACGTACACATGGTCAGCACAATATTTACGCCTGCTAGCCTGCTAGATTGTACTAAATACCACATCGTCATAAATACGTACACATGTTCAGCACAACATTTACGCCTGCTAGCCTGCTAGATTGTACTAAATACCACATCGTCATAAATACGTACACATGTTCAGCACAACATTTACGCCTGCTAGCCTGCTAGATTGTACTAAATACCACATCGTCATAAATACGTACACATGTTCAGCACAACATTTACGCCTACTAGCCTGCTAGATTGTACTAAATACCACATCGTCATAAATACGTACACATGTTCAGCACAACATTTACGCCTGCTAGCCTGCTAGATTGTACTAAATACCACATCGTCATAAATACGTACACATGTTCAGCACAACATTTACGCCTGCTAGCCTGCTAGATTGTACTAAATACCACATCGTCATAAATACGTACACATGTTCAGCACAACATTTACGCCTGCTAGCCTGCTAGATTGTACTAAATACCACATCGTCATAAATACGTACACATGTTCAGCACAATATTTACGCCTGCTAGCCTGCTAGATTGTACTAAATACCACATCGTCATAAATACGTACACATGTTTAGCACAACATTTACGCCTGCTAGCCTGCTAGATTGTACTAAATACCACATCGTCATAAATACGTCCACATGGTCAGCACAATATTTACGCCTGCTAGCCTGCTAGATTGTACTAAATACCACATCGTCATAAATACGTACACATGTTCAGCACAACATTTACGCCTGCTAGCCTGCTAGATTGTACTAAATACCACATCGTCATAAATACGTACACATGTTCAGCACAACATTTACGCCTGCTAGCCTGCTAGATTGTACTAAATACCACATCGTCATAAATACGTACACATGTTCAGCACAACATTTACGCCTAGCCTGCTAGATTGTACTAAATACCACATCGTCATAAATACGTACACATGTTCAGCACAATATTTACGCCTGCTAGCCTGCTAGATTGTACTAAATACCACATCGTCATAAATACGTACACATGTTCAGCACAACACGCCTGCTAGCCTGCTAGATTGTACTAAATACCACATCGTCATAAATACGTACACATGGTCAGCACACTAGATTGTACTTACCACATCGTCATAAATACGTACACATGTTCAGCACAACATTTACGCCTGCTAGCCTGCTAGATTGTACTAAATACCACATCGTCATAAATACGTACACATGTTCAGCACAACATTTACGCCTGCTAGCCTGCTAGATTGTACTAAATACCACATCGTCATAAATACGTACACATGTTCAGCACAACATTTACGCCTGCTAGCCTGCTAGATTGTACTAAATACCACATCGTCATAAATACGTACACATGTTCAGCACAACATTTACGCCTGCTAGCCTGCTAGATTGTACTAAATACCACATCGTCATAAATACGTACACATGTTCAGCACAACATTTACGCCTGCTAGCCTGCTAGATTGTACTAAATACCACATCGTCATAAATACGTACACATGGTCAGCACAATATTTACGCGAGCCATATAACGATTTGTTATTGTAACTCACACAGTTACCGTGTTTCAGCCAACAATGCGCGCTGCGGTCACGGGCTGTTTAGTTTGTCACAACCACAAAACTACAATTGTACCAGTTATCTTGCCTCCCTATTTGCCAGCCAGTTCGATTATACTGAATACTGCATTGTCATAACTGTCTTTTACGATCACTGGGTAAAACGTACATTTTATATTTGTATTGCGTTATTCTAGAAATATAATTGTTAATAATATACATGTTGGGTTTTAATTTTTCGCTCTTAGTATTTAAATGTTTATAACCAAAACTAACATACCACCTATCATTGCTTGGTTATAAACAACTTATTTAGGCGTAGTAGATGTTTTGAGCTATTTTGGATCCCTTATACTTAATCCAGTTTTATTATGCATTTATAGTAGTTTGGCACTTTTTATTAGACTGCCACAAGAATTGTAAAAAAATGCTAGTTTTGTAACATTGAGACAATACCTGAAAATGGCAGATTAAATATTTTGCTGCGTGTTAGCGAAGACTATTACTCAGAGTCGTGCCACATTTTTGCATGATACTTTAGTGAAGCCTGTTACGCAACATGTGGTGTAGCGTACTCTTACATAGTTTGCTGTAGAATGCCATATACGATTACGCGTATTGTTAAACTGGCATTAGCGCATTGTTAGGCTAGGTTATTAGCGTAACATGTTGAAAATAAATCGGTAACACCTCTCTCGGTTGAAGCCAACCTTGGTATGAGAGCCAAAGCTTGGCCACCTGGACTGCTCTTTTTTATCTAGACTGTGTCTCTGTAAATCTAGTGCTCTCTAAATTAACTCACTACGGTATAATTGGTACTGAATTTTGTCTTTTTAAATCGTACCTGACAGATCGTGAGCATAAAGTCTTTTTCGACCTCGCGTTATGTTAGGTATGGGGTTCCACAGGACCGAGCTCCCTTGCTGTTGTTTAATTTTAGTAACTGATTTACCACATAATTTAAATTCCACATTACAACGTGTTAATGTTCTATTGATGACACTACTTTCTTTAGTTCTGGCTTTATTGTAGAATATGTTAACTTTCATGGAGGACAACATACCATATGCTAAACAGTGGTTTAACGCTAATCAGCTTGTTCTGAATAGCACCAAAACACAAAACATTAATTCTACTTTGAAGAAACTTGATGTAATATTAAGTGCTGACTTTTGCAACAGTGTAAAGATTTTAGGCATATATGTCGACAGAAAGCTTGCGTGGGCAGATCATTTAAATATATATCAAAACCACAAGATCATTAAACGCAAATGATATTATGATAAATGCAATATATAATGTTTGTGATAGAATTAGTAGGGTAATTTAATTGAGGCAGCTCAAAACCATGAGTCTAAAAATTATGTAAGAAGTACTTATTTTGCAACTACTCTGGGGGAAGTATTTCTAATTCAAAAGAAAGTTGTTATATTTTTCTAGTACTGATGGAAGCTGTAAGCCACTATACATTAAAAGTATACCTAATGTTATTAATTTAAATATGTATTTATGTGTGTTTAATATTAAGTGTAATTTAAGTAATTATGCTTTTAAGAGGAAGTCCACATTATGATAATATTATAAATATAAAAAATATAATAAGTAAAAATGTTTTACAGTAAGGAATACGCAGTAATGTCTGTTACATTTAATTAATAAATTAGGCTACGTAGCACAAACTGTTGACACATATATTTTTAAAGAAATATATGAAATTGGTTATTTAAGTACATCTTTAGTATCAAGTAGAAACACATGAGTATCTGTCCTAAAATGACACTAACTGCATATTCTAATTTGGTTTTCTGTTCTGTGCGAACAAAGGCCTGAATAGAAAAAAACATTTCTGACCTTTTATGAGCTATTATACCTTATTTTCATTTTTAATTCTGCTGTTTGTTTTATATATATATATATATATATACACACAAAAGACTCTTTTGTATATTGGATTTGTAAAGATCTAATTCAATGAGTTATTACATGACATATGAACAGGAGTATGAGTAACAAAGTGATAGGTTTGTTTTATCCATCTGAACTAAGAAAACCTAATAAGAGTGGTTTTATTGCAAAATTAGCAATTACGTAAATGTTATAAAAGAAAGAAGTTATGGTAACAATAGCTCTTTAAAACACATAAATCCCATTCTACAACGGAGGATAATTTTCCATGAACTATCATTACAAACAACTAAAATAAAATATTGCTATATAATGGGTTCAAATTAATAAGTACATAATAGTTGCATAATCTATTGTTATTTATAGGCTTAAATACAAAGCTACTATTAACTGTATGTTTGCAAGTCTTCTTGATACAAAGTAACGGAGGGTCATTATGGTTCCTTAAACATTTGTAGACATGACATTACAATGATGATTAAAGCCTAACCTACCACTAATTGAACTACGTTACACTTATGTTCTTATATAATGGATGTTTTATGGGTACTGTCATTACAACGAATGATTCCATAAACAATATAATAATGCGCCATACCTCGTTTCGCGTAACAGGTTTTCCTCACGTAGCGCGTAAACCTTCAAGTGTATAGCTCATTAAATCCTACAGAGATGTACGGGGGACAGGTAGGCATGCAGGCATAATGCAAGAAAGAAATGTTTTAATCCCTCTTATAGACAATTAGTGTCAGCCTACCGAGAGATAAGCTCCAATGTCGCTCACCCAAGTTCCATAGTTGGACAAGTATCATCTGAATACCTCATTCTTATCCGTGTAGAAATGAAATTATAATATGCAACATTTTAAAAATATACCTTCCCTTGATACATTTCCATTTTTTATTCATTGGTTTCACAGCAATGTTTAAATAATAAAAGTTCCGGTGAGATAAGGAGAGTAAAAGAACGCATTGCGCTGAAATCTAATCCTGTCACCTACTTATGAGAATGGCTTCACACTTTATTTTTGAATTTGCTGGATAACTATATTACAAGTATTAATAAGCCACATGTTAAAACTCGCACATGGTTTTAAATGACATGTTACGAAGTTATTTATTCAGATATTTTCTATCATATTTACCTATAAGATCAAAGTAAAAATATTTGTTAACGCTTAGCCAGAAACCATGATAAAATACACTATCATTAAACTCATTGTTACCTCTAAAACAAATGAAGCTTCGTCAAAGTTTTCAACCCCATATGTGAGTTCACTTTCGAGATACAGTGCGGGAAATGACACACAGATCGAAATGACATTTTCCAGCCTCAAGAGTTAACGCTGAAACAATTATTATTCATGGTTTGATTTAATTGAGTTGCATCCTTGGTCTATCCAAGTACTTTGTTTACAACAAAGTAAAATTCGAAATTTATTATTCAAAAAGCTCTGCTATAAGTTTAATGAAAATAAGTAGGTCGCTTAGAGCTAATATATTAGGGGTGGAGCATACTTAGCGTCAACCACAGATATTTTCCTCTCCCTATTTTCTCACAAAATATGAGAAGTTATGTCTCAGAAATAAAATATATCTCCTTACATCCCTGTTATTAGTCACTATTAATACTACATTAGTGAATCTACATAAGCTATTAACTACTTACTAGAAAACTTAGTTATTTCATATACTAAGCAAGGAGGGGTGATAGATAGAATACAAGTTAACTTTGGATGTTATAAAAGTTATTCTAACTTATGTTTTACAATCATGTTCTGCTAATTGTAGTTCAAACTTTTGTCTGATCATTCATTTAATATTTTATAATCACTATAATATAAATTTAAAATAAAAATATTATATTTAAATATAGTTGGCAATTTGGTTTAGAATATGTAGCTCTTGACATAATAGTCTTCAAACGGGTGAGATGCACTTATCCCAATTGAAGCAGCAAATAACCTAAAAGGTAGTATGTTCAAAGATCGTTGTTTTTTTAATTGTACCGTATAATTAAAATTTAAGATCTCTTTGTTGGTTAATATGATATGAGGTAATGTTATTATATAATATGTAATATTTATATTCTATACAAACTTTTGAGCCTTAACTGAACCACCCATTTTCTAATGCATAAATATTCCTTTATACATTCATGCAACCGAGAAAGACCTGTGAAAATATGAAAATACTATTTTAATCTCCATTATACAGGGTGTCCAGCAACCATTCGAACAAACTTTGCCACATTGTTCAGCAGGCCAAAACTAACAAATAATGCAATATAACAGGTGCCCTATTTCGCTTCGTTTAGCGTCTGTCTGTCTGTATGTGTCTTTTGGAAAAAAAAATTACAACTCAAAAACAACGTAAGATACAGAATTCAAACTTAACAGTTATGTTAAACCTAGTGTTGGTCCTTTTCAGTGCAAAAAATAAAATAAATATCTCATTGCATTTCAAAATAGAGGCCGTTTAAAATTTTCAAATTGTATTAGCTTTGAAACGGCTACTTTGATAACAAGTTTACCAGGATAACTTTTTTTAGCGTATTTTATTACCAATTCAACAATGTTTGTTTCAAAAAGATTGAATAACAAATAACTGAGTTACAGCACCAAACGTAAAAACAGGTTAAATCCATGCATTGCAGGTTATTTGCCGTGATTGTTTGTTATGGCTCCTCTTATTACATACAACCAATGGAATCTTGAAACCAAAACACAGAAGCACGCCAAAATGTGCAAAATTACAAAATCGTGAAAGTAGTGTGTTTAAAAGTCCATACTTTTTATTTTAATAGAATATTTTGAAATTAAATGTCTGTAGTTGTATTTAGAAATAATTTGTGCTAAAACCAACTATGTAAATCTACAATGAGGATGTATTTTACACAATATCATGGCAGTTGAAAATTAAATTGCTATTACATTTGAATTATTATTATTGATATCCTTTAATTTTTATTTACATTGCATACTCAATATAAACAACATAGTGTTTTTTAATGTATCATCGGCTTTTATTTGAGCCGATAGGCATATTTTCATTACAATTTTTACCTATTGATCAAACCCATTGTGTAAACATATGTAAATGTAATGTTACGATGGCTTAGAAGAGTTAATGCAAACTAATAATTTTATATATGATTATTGGATGACTATGTTATTAGATATGAGTATGAAAACAATAACAATTGAATAATGCAGAGTGTATATCGCAAACAGCAGTATTAACAAGCAGCATAATTATACGTCCATCCAACAAAAGAATGATTATGATTAGGGCTTTGAAAAATTGTATAATATATTTTACTGTTGAATATAACCATGAGATGTATTGTTAGATAAATGAAATTCGTATTGTAAGACATTGTTGTAGTATTTGCACCATGTTGGAATAAATGGTGTCATTGCGTTTTGGTAGATACCGCTTTCTAAACCAACGGACACGGATGTAACTAAAAATCATACGGAAGGTATGTACTATTAGTATTTTAAACAGAAATAATTTAACCCAAAAATTTTTGAGATGTTTTAATGAATCTCTTTACAAAATCCAAGATCACCAAGACCTTTAGCGTATAAGAAAAGTTATTTGAAATTAGCTTTATTATACCATATGAAACGTTTCACTTATATATTATATAAGAAAGGGTTTTATGTTTAATTTTTTGTATTGGTGACTACTATCACTATATAAAAAAAACTACTTAATGAGCTGATATTTTCTCTAACATCAAGTATATGTTCTCAAACAAGTACAATTGTTAAAAAAGCTAAGCATAATTACTTTATTCTTAGTTTAAGTATATTTAAAGTTTTTAATACAAAAATATTTGTTATGAAAATTCAAAGTCAAGGTTAGTTCAAGACATTCTTGTGCGGTTACTGAAATGTACCTTTATTTTCAAACAAGAACCACGTTGTCTACAATGAATTAACTACAGAAAATAAGACCCAGTGTCAAATGTTTACAGTGTCAAAATTGAGGCTGTTTTTGTCTAGATAACATTTTTCTAACCCCACTCCTCTTGTTTTGTTTTATAGGTTTACCTCGATGTAAGAAAAGGCCCGGTTACAGAAACGATATTCTTCCATAAGTCGTCACTAAGTAAAGACTATGGACAATGGGAATATCTATATTTTAGTATATGCGAGGATTGATTGGGCGAAAAGCTACTAAAATCAGATATCTTTAGCAAATTCACTAATTTCTAAAATATGAAACACTGCTACACGAAGAAAAATCTAGTTGGTAGTTTTTCAATGGCCTATTATTTTAGTTAAACCATTCATTTACCTAAAAGTTTGGGAACATATGTGATCAAATTCAACATTAACCCTGTTCAAGTCCATTAGGGCGCAGTTCTGATTAAGGGGGATAAAGTTCGGTGTGAAAAATACGAATTTATTATGATTCTGATTCAAATTTCAGGTTGGCTTGGGGTCTTCTTATAATCCAAATGAGGTAATAAAATTAAAAAATTGTCTTTGGAGAAAAACGTTTATCAAATATTTATTGAGTGTTACAATTCTGACGCCTAAACTTTTACAAAGGCTTACACTAAGTGTAGGCGTGTGTAAAAGTTACTCTACCGTAACATGTGGATGTAAATTGAGAGCTTTGGCAATTCTACTAAATCTCTTTTATTGTTCTCTGCAAACTTTGTAACATGTTCTTTGCTGTTTCCATAACATTGAAGCTAGTTCACTACAAATAAGTAAGTGAACCTCCACTGTATTTCCATATATACTCTTATGAAACTCTTGTAGACAACTGTCACTGCTTAAGAACACGCACCATATTTGGATGTTAAAAGTGTTCTGCTATTGTAACATCGGGTATACGCCTAATAAAGTAATAACGCTGCTCATCTTTTTTTCGTAAAAACGCGGCTTAAATTTCAGCCTTATAACACGTATTAATATAAAGTTTTTAACCAACTAGATTAAACAATACTAAATGCAACAAAAACCGATGAAAATAAAATATAATGTAGGGCTGTGTAACATTGAAAAAAAAATAATAATAATAAATTGAAAAAGTTGATAATAACTAAAGGTAAGTGAATAATAGTTTTGAAATAATTTATTCTTGATCTATATTAGTTTACATATCCCTATTAGTTTTTTACTACTAATACTACCCGTTATTGAAGTATGTACGAAATCGTTGATCAGTTATTAAATCACCAAATTGTTTTAATTCATTATTGTAATGGAGGTAATAAGTAAAACATTTTAAATCAGGAATAAGAGATAGTTAAATAAAGTAATTAACGCCATTAAATTGGAGCGGTAAAAGTACATATCGTGGCCTCTAGAGTGCAAGTAACCCCGTGCTGCATACTTATGGTGACCAAGGACAACCCTACTGAAAGGTTGGATTATCTGGTACCACTGGTAGTTCCTTATACTTGTATATCGAACGTTTTATTGCTTATTTGTTGTTAACCATTCTTTTTAACCGTTAGCGCAATTAACTACAGGTAGGGCTCATTTAAATCAGCTGATATTGAAGTTATTTATAATAACGATACTTAGCAGCAGTTACAAAATAACGCTTATATATCACAATGTATGACATCATAAAGACTATACTTTATTGTTATCTTTCCCTCTACCACTTTATACAATCATATGTTTTTCAGTTGCTTACCATTCGAGCATCTCAAATAATAACTAGAGTGTCTATACTGAATGTTATATATGCTTTGAAGGTGGTTGTGTATCAGATATTTAATAGATGTTTGAGTCTGGATGCATAATAATAATAATAATAATATTCTTTATTGCAGGAAAAAATTAACAATAATTGTATTGCAAGCGTCATATAGAAATTAAAAGTCCTAATCTAATAACTAACACAATTAATTTTAATTCTGAGTAAAAAAATATTCGAGTAAATTTAAAATAAAAATTACTTTTTGGGTATGTGCCACCTGCCGCCGTTTTCTCGATAGTGGCCAAATTTTCTTGGATATCAGAAGGGGAGTTGGAATTTTTTTAAATGTTAGTGAAGACTATCCCAGCCACCCATCGCAAACTCGTCAACTGAGTAAAATGCTTTGGACACTAAGAAGTGTTTTAATCGAGATTTAAATTGTTTGTGGTTATTGACGCGTTTGATCTCTTCAGGGAGCCTATTGATTAGCCTCACACCAACCTGAGATGGCAAGCGTTCAAAAACAGTAGTTCTGTGCTGTGCCATACGAAAGTTGTCCCGGCCTCTAGTTCCGTATTGGTGTACGTCGCTACCCCGAAGTGAGACGCACTTGAATCGGCAGTATAGCACGACGTCGAGAATGTAGAGGCTAGGCAAAGTGAGTAATCCAAGCTCCCCGAAGGCTAATTTACACGACTCTCTCTGATTTAATTTGTAAATGATTCTGACAGCTTTCTTTTGCATTCTAAACACTCTATTATATTTGTATCTAGAACAGCCACCCCACAATCTTAGACCATAAGCTAAATGTGGATGTATTAGGCCAAAGTAAGCTGTCTTCAGAATATCCAATGAACAGAAGTTTGCCAAATTGCGTGAGACATAAATGCCAGAAGCAACCTTTGAACAGACACTCTCAATGTGATCGTCCCATGTCAGCCCTCGATCAAGGTGCATCCCAAGAAACTTGGTGGATTCTTCTTCTTCTATTATGGTTTCATCCACCATCACAATTTGTCGGATTTTGAAAAATTGATATTGAAAAAATGATCAATGCATGAGTTTGAGTTCTTCAAAGGCTTTGATTTCAAGATCTGGTTTGGTTTTTGATCTAATGCAGAGAGTCGTATCGTCAGCATACTGAATCATCTTTCCATTATGGATTGATGAACTCAATCTGTTGACGTAGACGAGAAAAAGGACAGGCCCTAGAATCGATCCTTGAATCGACTCCATAGGGCATTTTAACTTTTCCTGAGAGGGTATTCGCGATCTGCACACACTGCTCTCTATCATTTAGGTATGACGAGAGCCATTTGTGAGGCAAACCACGAACACCGCTTGACCATAACTGGTGCAACAGTGTTTCATGATGCACACAGTCAAAGGCCTTTGAGAGGTCGAGAAATATGCTAAGCACATGTTCCCGCCTCTCCAAACCATCGACAACAGAATCAATGAGACTCGTGACAGCATCAATAGTAGATTTGTTTTTTCTAAATCCAAATTGTTCATTACAAATAACTTCAAAGCGATTGAAGAAATCTTCTAATCGTCGAAGGAAGGCTTTTTCGAAAATTTTGCTGAGGACCGGAAGAATGGAAATTGGACGATAGTTACTTGCGACATAAGGATCGTCCTTTTTAAAAATTGGAATGACTTTTGCAGTCTTCAAAGTGGACGGGAAAACGCCTTGGGCGAACGACAGGTTAATCAAATTTTGTGAGTGGTACTGAAATGTGCTTAAAGCAGCGCTTAAGTAACCACACAGACATCCCATTGATGTCACCAGACTTTTTCGGCTTCAGCTCCCGCACCACACGGACCAACTCCGCCTCGCTCACAGGAGACAGGACCATGGACGAGACCGGTCCCATAAATGAGTCCTCTCGGGTGGTGTTCCCACTCCACTAAAACATGGGTCCGGCCCAGCACCGTGGAGAAAAATTTATTAAACTCACTTGCCACTTCAAGCGGATTTTTTGTTATTTTACCTTGTATTTTAAGGTTAAGTTTGAAATGTTTTAGGACTTGGTTTTGAGTTGTATTTTTAATTATATTCCACTTTTTGAAAAATTTTCAGAATTCATTAGTCTATTTTCGATATCCCGAGCCTTAGCGGCTTTTATTTCTTTGCGGTAATTTAGCTTATATGCTCGAAAGAAATTTTTGAATTCTTCATTTGTCGATTCTATGTAAATTGAATGATAAAGTTTTAATGTTTTTCTTAAATTGAGAATGTTTTGATTTATTCAAGTGTTGTGTTTTTTGTCTGATCGCTCTTTGAATGACTTATAAGGGCAAGTGATGTTCAAATAAAAATTAAAACGGTCTGTAAACGCAGAAAACGCTTCCTCCGCATTATCAAAACTATCAATAAAAAACCAGGATTCTTCTTGGAGAAATCTGTTAAGAATTTGGATATTTTGAATTTTAAGATCTCTTCTTATATTTACCGAAAGAGGTTATATCTTCGAACTGAGATTCCCGATCACGGCCTCCTGCGCGAAGTGGTCGGAGACAGCCGCGTCCAGAACGGAAACCGAAACGTCTAATACGTTTGTAATGACGTTGTCGATGGCCGTACTCGATGTAGCACTCACTCGTGTTGGCGTGTTCACGGACCAAACTAAGCCGAAAGAGGTGAGAATATCGCGTAGCCGCTGGGTCAGGGGGTTGGTGTGGTCCAAAACATCGATGTTAAAGTCACCTGAAATGATAAACTTCAACGAATTAGAACAGAGAAAATTTAGAAGGGATTCAATTTTTTCAAAAAAATTTATTGAGCAACCATTTGGGGATCTGTATAAGCCAATGATTGTAATTTTTCCTACGGAATTTAGATTGACTTTTATACCTCCCACTTCAAAGTCTAGATCACAACTGTAATCAACCTTGAAGGGTTGGAATATCAGTCTTTTCTTAACGAAAATTGCCACACCTCCGCCTTTGCAATGTTTTCGGTGAAATATTGCTGCCAATTGAAAATTGTCAATTTTAAACACAATATCCGCTTCAGGTGAGAAGCTATGCTCAGTGACTATGAAAACGTCCGGATGGAGCTCCCCAGCCATGAACGATAGATAGCTCATCAACTTTATTAGAAGCTGTTTGTGCGTTTTGGTGCACAACAGAAAATTTTGATTGTGAAAACGGAATTTTATTATTTTCGTTTTTGTTTAAAATTTAGGTTATTCTTTTGTACATCCGATGCTGATATCCTTGATTTTAAGTCACATTTGATGTCACTAGAATTAAAGAGTTTTTTTGGTTGTAGCCACTCTTGTTGTTGTTGAGCTTCACTACGTCCGCAAACGTCTCAAAGGACAGCGTCGGAGGCTCCACTGCAGCCGGTGTCTTACAGGCAACTGACTTCTTCGACAGGTGGTCAGTCCGGGGCAGAGACGGTCTACAGGACTTGAGAGGAGGCAGACGCGATGTAACAGCACGGCAGAACCTTCCCATACACTCCATCAGCAGCTCGGCCAGCAGGCGCTTACACTGAGGCTTTAGATGCATCCCATGGTTCGTGAATGCACCCCTTCCGATACGGTTGAAATCCACCACCTCCACTCCACTCTGCCTCACGCAGAGCTCCTCTATGTAGGCGTTAATTAAGGATGTCTCCCTGTTGATCGGATGTTGGGCGGGTAAGTCGTGTCGGTGAGGCAGAGTGGATACCACTACCTTAGCTGTCCTCAATTTGGAAGTGATGCAGCGCTCCAGATGTGTGTAGACGTTGCGCTGCTGACCGATGGCGACATCGTTCGTGCCTGCAATAATCACATAGCAGCTGTCTGGCGGAAGAGGACTGTCAGAAGTGACACTCAGCAGCCCAGCCCCGGGTCTGCAGACACCCTTCACTTTCGTGTCAGCAGTCACCATACAGCGGACGAAGTCGACAACATCACGGCTGTGGCTATCCCCGGTGATGTGGATGCTACGAAAAGGGAGAGATCTTATTTGATTGGGGACCGGCTGTCTAACTTGTTTGGTCCTCCGTTTTGCTCTAGACCTCCTTCTCCTTCCCATAGGCTTGCGAACCTCTTGCTTTACATTCTCCATTACGCTGTTTAGCACAGTAAAGCTGTTTGTCGTCTCAAGTGGTAGTGGGCTCCTTTTTCCGCGTTGAACCGTCCATTCGACTTCCCCACCTCCCACACCACACTCGCGACTAGCCATATTTCCTTTTAGGCACTTCAGTTCGGCCTCGAGCACCTCCACTGTGGTCCTCAGACTGCTCACTAGCTCTCTAGCTTCGACACACAGTTCGTCCGTACAGGCTACCGGTAATTCACACTGAATTCCGCATTCAGCTCTGGACACCCGGGTAGTCACGAAAGGCCGCGATGAGTTGGCGACAAATATCTGGTCGGTATATTGTAGCAGGCGCTTGTCATTCTCTATCGTGTGGTCGATGACGTTCTGTAATTGTTCTTTTAGCTCACATATCTTGTCTTTGAGAGCGGCGTTTTGTGCTACTAGATCGACTTCTACTGATTTTTGTTCAGTGTGTAGAACGTGCACCGGAGAGGAGGGCTGCGAGATCCGGGTGCGAACCATGGACAGCGCAGCGACGGACGGTGAGGTGGGTGACAAGGAGGCAGGTGATGAGGAGACAGGCGAAGAGACAGTAGGTGTCAAGGAAGGAATAGAGAATGCGGCCGTGACAACAGGCGTCGAGGCGACCGGCGGCAGCGTCTTGTCAGATAACGAAGCGGCTGGTAGTGCAAGAGTGGACACTCCGGGAGACGAAGAACCCCGCGGCGATAACAAGTGTCTCATGGTAACCGGGTGTGGACCAGTGTGTTTGTCATTGCCCACTGTCAAGTTTTTAAAGTTGGCGTCGGTTGTAATGGTTGTACCGCAATTTCTTCCAAGACAACGCCAGGAAACATCTCCATTCTTCAGAATTCTGTGATGCCTGAATTATTGGTCATTATAAATTACACAAGGTTTTCCTGATTTTGTTTTTTCAATTGTAAAATGCATTATAATGTGCGTGCTGATTTTGTAATATAAAAAGAATTAGTTGGTTGTAATAAACAAAATAAATAAATATACCAATAAATACTGTAAACAGAAAAATAAAATTAAGCAACAATAACAATAAGACAATAAATAGCACAACAATAACAATAACAATTAACTACATAAACAGTCAGTACATAAAATTGACAAAGATTAAAATTGCTTAAACAGATTTACATATAATATATTTATAACAAAGTAATTTAATGATAAAATTTGATAAATTTTCAACAAAAACAATAACAAAATATAAGTTATTATTAGTTATGATAATGAATAACAGTTTTAAGGTTGACTGAAAAGTAACAATTATAGAATGTGACTAAAATGTTTCTCTGTCGTATTCTTATAAAACAAAAAGTTTCTCCGTAGAGGTGAAATCGAACCCGCGTACTTGAAAAGCTGCGGTGTCCAGACGCGACCGTTGCTGCCACTTGGCTTGATAAGAGTGTCTTTGTAATTACTGCTATTTAAAGCTCGTCGCTCCGTAATTTATTTAAAAAAGGTGGTTATCAAGTCTAACCTTGTTGGTTAGTAGGTTAGCTATTTCACTATTACTCACGTACGGATTGATAATTTAGTTCACTATGCAGACTTATAAATTAAATTAAGTTTGTCGTGAGAGTGGAAATTAAAACTTATAAAAAGTGATTTGACCACTGAAACAAATTAAAACTACGGAGCGTCGTAGACAACGTGTTTACAGTATACTCCCAGGCCTACCAACCCAGGCATACCAAAGGATATTTGAGAAACGTTTGCAGCCATCATTACAAACCTCCAGTCGTGCACAAATAATAACTAGAGTGTCTATACTGAATGTATGTTTTGAAGGTGGTTGTGTATCAGATATTTAATAGATGTTTGAGTCTGGATGCATACCAAAGGATATTTGAGAAACGTTTGCAGCCATCATTACAAACCTCCAGTCGTGCACAAATAATAACTAGAGTGTCTATACTGAATGTATGCTTTGAAGGTGGTTGTGTATCAGATATTTAATAGATGTTTGAGTCTGGATGCATACCAAAGGATATTTGAGAAACGTTTGCAGCCATCATTACAAACCTCCAGTCGTGCACAAATAATAACTAGAGTGTCTATACTGAATGTTATATATGCTTTGAAGGTGGTTGTGTATCAGATATTTAATAGATGTTTGAGTCTGGATGCATACCAAAGGATATTTGAGAAACGTTTGCAGCAATCATTACAAACCTCCAGTCGCGCACAATCACAGATATAGGTTCTGTGATCTAAAGGAGCCGAGTTCATCTTGTGCTAGGGCCATTGATCTTGATCACTTTACCTTGGATTCTTACAAAATTACTGGAATCAGATGGCCATCTTAAATTCAATGGCTAAGCCATTTGACTGCAAATTGGTGTCGATTATGTTTATTTCACTTGAAATGTAAATCGCACTTCTATAAAAGTAATAACCAACTAATCGTAATACCTAATATTAGAAAGTTTCTATTTAATGCTGTAAACTGAAATAATTCTAATATAAATGTTCTTCTGTTATTGGGAGAGAAACGTTTAATTGCATGTTAAATGAATATTTATGTATTTCATTACAAATTTAAAGTTTCAATATCAAGTTACAAACGTGATTTAAACTAGGTTCATGAGTTGGTATAAACTTTCGAAAGGGCATCTTCGACTGAACTTTGTAAAGTCTCCTAATAAACACAAACATTTACAAGAAAATTAAATTCGTATAGCTGCAGTTTCATGCATCTTTCTTCAGAGAATATTCGCGACTTTGTTATTTCCAATCTGAATATCAAAATGTCTTTCAGTTAGTGAACTTTTATTTATTTATTTTTTGACGTCAAATACTTTTGCAGATCTGATTTCCTTTTCCTGGACCGGCTTCAATTTTTTTTCAAAATTGAAAGCCTCGTCTCTTGAATACGTTGTTGATTTAAGAGAAAAATGGTAATTTTTCTCTTGTAACGAAAATGCTTCTTCTAATCCATTCTCCTTATTTTATTGTGGGTCTTATCCCTCTGATAGATGTTTAGATGGAAAATAAATTTGTCTTGATTTTTTGAATCGTAACTCAATGGAATCTCTATAATTTAGGCAGTTCAAATTCTCTTTCGAAAGACGGAGTTTACTAGAGCAATCTTTGCATTACAATAACAGTATCAGCCCCGCATTTACGCGAGCCATATCAAATTTTGTTACTGTAACGCACACAATTACCGTGTTTCGACCAACAATCCGCCCTTTGGTTACAGGTCATTTTCATTTTGCCAAAAACCACAGAGCTACAACTACAAAAGTATCTTGCCTCGTTATTTACCAGACTGCCAGGTTGTACTGACGACCGCAATGTCATAAATACGTACACAGTGTCAGCGCAATGTTTACGCAAGCCATATCACAATTTGTTATTGTAACGCACGCAATTACCGTGTTTCGGCCAACAATCCGCCCTTTGGTCGTAGGCCATTTGCAGTTTGTCACAACCACAGAGCTACAATTGTAGCAGTTATCTTGTCTCGCTATTTGCATGTTAGACTATCGTATTGTCATAACTCTATTTTACAGTCTCATGTGGGAGAAACGGCCTGACAATGTGTGATTACATTTTAATACTTGCAGTTATGGCTCATATTCATACTTTTGAAATTTTGGATGTAAATATAAATATAACATCAATATGGATATCGTATGTTTTGCTATGTAAACAGTTAAAAACTTTCTAGTTACTAAAGCTATTAATAACGTTCATCATTTCACTATCTATTGAACCTAATTATTTAATGACAAATGTAATTAAAAAATAGATAACTGTTAGCCTACCTATTTTTACAAATTGTAAAATATTATAGGAGTATATTACATATATAATTTAAAATAGTTCTCTACTTTAATAAAAGAGAGTTATTTAACACCCAACGATATAATCTAATTTTGAACAAAAAGAAATCTTTAAAAAAATTGAAAATAACTTAATTGCAGTAAATATTTTAACAGGATATAAAATCTAAGTTTTCACTGATACTACTATAACATTTCATTTTACCTTAAAATCAATAAAATCCAATAAGCCAGCTTTTTGGCTCTTAAGTGTCGCTGGTTTAGTTAAAACATAAGGAGTGTTTCGGTCAGTCGCAGGTGTCTACTTTGGTGGAATATTCTGGAACCTTCACAATTTGCTCCTGCAGCCATACGTGAAATATTTATTTGCTTTGCATTCTTTACTTCCGTACAGCACACTAACAAGACATTGCTAGAATTTCTAGAACCACCGAACTAGCAGTGGAGTGTTTTCACTGTGTATGATACAGTATAAACCATTTTTTGTATATTCTCAGGTTGTCAACTATTATTGCTAAACTGATACTCTTTTTTATTTGTACACTGAGTTGAAGATTCATAAATTTATTATATATTTTTAAATAATGATGTTTCCATTTCACTCTCCATCCTTAAAATTGGAAAGTTTGAAAAAGTTCATTATTTACCTATTAGTGTTAACCGTACTAGTTGCAGTGAAAATACACTGCATGGCAAAATATTATCCTCAGTTTTTGAAATCTTCATTGTGAATACGAGGATTTGATATGTTGAGTTTATTATTTAGTGAATTACGCAAATATGTTGGTGATTATGACCTTCTTCGATTTAAAATCATCAAGATGAGAATGAAAAAGCGAGAGTTTGAGGTAATCGTTAAACAAATAGTTATCTTCAGTTTCTAGACATGGTTACTGGGTATGAATTTGTGTAAGATATGGAATCTTTTGGCTTTATGGCTCAGAAAACTGTTATGAAAAGACTATATTAACGTCTGGAACTGTAAATGAAGAAGGGCTTTATTCAGAGAGCAAGACGGAAATAAAGTTCTCTCTAAGTCATTAAATCAAGGTAGTGGAAATTGAATTTATACTGTAATAAGCATTTATTTAGAACAGCGAGTAGGATTATAATTTTGCTGTATGGGAAGAAAGTTACAAATGTAAGGTACCTGTTTATAACTGTATCGGACTCGAAGAATATTTGGAATACTTAACTGGGATTAACTATATTTTCTCACCCGAATAGGTAGCTTATTATGTATAAAAATTTCTATTATATTCTCAACATGGATATGTCCATTAAGATATTTACCGTGAGACAACATGAAATTTTTTCAGAATAGGCCAAAGTTTTAATATTTTACTCGTACAATTCCATTTCACGAAGGTAATTTACAAATTGTCATAATACGAACTTTTATCATAAAACTTTTCCGTATTTACCTGGAAATTATCTAGCAGACAGTAAGGTTCTAAAAATAAAAATTAGCAAAATGAATTTTTGATAAAATGCATAAAGTGATGTGAGTTACTGATAATACAAGGGCTTTTCTTTTATATAATTCTGAATACATTCATGATTTTCCATGTACTATATTTCAGAATACTTGCAAGGACTGCATTTAAGGTCCTTAATTCTAAAACACAACACGTAATTTTATGTAACGAATCACTGTTGAATACATATACTAGATCGTAATAAATTAAGATAAGACCCACCAGTATTAGGATAACAGAGGACGGGCTCCTGTGATGACAGAAAAGGTAGAACCATAAATATCTCGCCTCTGGAGTCGGCTGTAAAATGTCATTTGTCACACAACGCTCGCAGATATCTTCTGTTATTGTCTAATCCTCGAGGGTTTTATGTTTTATCTCTTGAAGCTTTATTAGATCCTTACCAAAAACATAAAAGACTACTTTATATCTTAAGTATTTCCCTTAATGGTTCCTTTGTTATTATTATAATAATTGTTTGTATTTAACAGGGATTAAACACTCTGGGTTATTTTTACACCTCTTTTCTTTACAAAGTGTGTGGTTTATCCCTTAGAACATATTGGTAATATACAATGTAATGTTAATACCACATACAATTATGTTATATTATTACCAGAAATATTTTAGAATGACTTTGTTTCATTAATGATATAGTGAAATAAAATTTAATATATATTTCACTTTTATTTGACCGAGTAATATTACTGATTTAATGATTTCCTAACCCCATCTAGTACCAAAGGAGAGATTGGCTGTGATGGGTTAAGGCGCCTTTATTAGAGACCTGGTATATCGAAGCATAATCCGTCGCAACGATGAAAATCCCTTCCACGGTTCATTACTGATCTTAAATATAATTTCTGATTTTTAATATAATATTTAATTATTAGAAACCACTAGATTTCTATAACGATTAGATAACTAGTAAATCGTATATCTCCTCTCAAAAATACTATCGGCATAGAGTGAAGTCTATCTTGTGATCGTTAATTAGTTACTAAAACTTTTTCAGTTTAATACTTCAAACACTTATCACTCAGGATGTCAGGTACGGAAATTAAGTGAGAGATTAGATCCAAATTTCCAGTATCATTCATTAAATTAAAACTATATTAGTTTTTGTATAGCACAAACTCATTACTGTTTGATTCTATTATAATTCATATATATCCTAATTCTTATAAGTATAAAATCAAATTTTAAAATAAATAGCAAATTAGAAACAAATCGAACACTATTTTAACCTGTAAGACATGACGAAATAGATTTTATTTGTCGTTCAGGACAAACGGTCGTGTCTTCTCCGCCTCTAAAGGCGGTACATTATTTCATGAGGCAGGACAGTACGTGTCTAGAATATCCCGTTGTCGAGGTAACATTTCACCTCCGACCTGTCTCCAATAATAAAAATGTGTGAGTTCCAGTTCCGGTTGCGCACTTCCATGAAAACACTTTTAACAACCACAACTGAATTATTCACTTTTACGTACGATGACGTTTTGCTCACAAATTTATCTTATTTGAAAATTTTTGCATATAAGCAGTTACCTTGGCTTCGCACGAAATATTCAAAATCGAAGGGCGTAGACTTCTTGGTTAAAGAGAATTTATGATGAAGACTTGTGATGGTTTTTTTCGAATACAAGAAGCCACAGATCCAATATTTTTTATTTAGAGCCCATGGTTAAGACATAGTATAGTAAGGCCTTTTATAGAAATGTAGTTTTGATTATATGAAATATCATAATTGTTGTTTTTTATTTCAGGATCTACTCATGTGACATCATGCATTGTTAATACGAATAAATGACATTTATGACTCTACTTTTGCCTGCCCTTATATCCAGATCAAGAAATCATGTCACTGTAATGGTGTCGGAAATCTACTTTGGCCAAAAATTTCAACTTCCGGCCGTTTAATTCACTTACAGTCTAAGGTCTTTCCAATGAAATAGTTGAGTCGGCCTTGTTGCCCCGAAGAGGAAGAAGATATACACAAACAGAAACAAACTTTTATAAAAAAGTCATTATCGAGATAAGAAGAGGCACATATTCATTCGAGGGACTCTAAAAACATCCATTTAAATTTTCAGTACAATCGATTGAATAGTTTACGCGTAAAAGCGAAACAAACGAAGCCATTGTCGCATTTGTAATGTTTTAGGATATTATTTGATTAAATTGTAATTCTTTATTCACTAATAGTTCATTTATGAGTTCTCTCCAAGTAGTTATTGTGATTATATTTTCTTGAGCTATGAATATAATTACGTATTCACGGACGTTTACAAAGGTATTAATAACATTTTTTTAAACGTTTAATTTAGAAAAACCCAATCGTAGAATGATGGAAAAGGTCCAGTGTATTTTGTGAGTAAACGGATTGGTGTATGATTTTGGGTTTTATAATATTTTTTACTATCTACTAGCAGATTATAAACACGAATCGGTAGATGAAAGAACTATGAAGTTTATAGTTAAGTCTCACAAAATAAATAGTACAGAAAATGTTGTTATCTAAAAGGACCAACTCTGTAAAATAACGAGTTTATAATTTGTATTTTACTATTTTAACCACCACCCCATTTTTACCACCAAAGAAATTTGCATTATTGTCGACCTTACGGAAAATCTTTCAGTCTATTTTATGAAAAACTAGGTTGTTTTTATAATAAACTGCCAATAGAACAGACCTCCAAATAAATACATACCAATTCACAATCTACAAATTAACGATGTTTATATTAGTCTGACAGTAAAAACGTGATAGTACATCAATAAAAAACTAACAGAAACATCTGGAGCAATAACATTTGAGCGACCAGTGCCAGGACGGTTAGACAATACGAGTATCAGAAGAGACTCGTACGTGAGAGCGCTGTGACAAATGACGTTTTACAGTCCAGACTAGGGGTGAGATATTTATGGTTCTACCTTTTCTGTCCGTCATCAGCATCCGTCCATCTGGTTTTTGGCTCGTATATTCTTTATCTTTCTATTGATTTCCTCAAAGCTTTATACTAATATAGTAGGATTGTTATATTAATTTGACCACAATTGTTTGCGTTAGGTATGTCTAGGGCTTTTATGATTTTTATGTGCTTATGTTAATTCTGGAATATGTGTTTGAATTTGTGTGATTGATTCGAAAATTGAAAATTTATTTCGTGTGATGGATGTTGTGATGAATAGATATCAAAAGTCTTTATAATAGCAATCATTTGTTTGAAATTAATATAACTGTAATTTTAGATTTCGAAAACGTAATTTATTAAAGAAAGTTTATTATTAAAATAGTGTTTACTGTTGTTAAAAATGATATAAGTTAAAATGAATTAATCAGTATCGGTTGGTGATATTAATAGTTATAATTAAGGATTATCGTTTGGGTAATGTCGATATTAAAAACCGAATTCGCTTTTTGTACTATACCTACATATAGGTATAAATTATATGACACTTTTATTGCGGAATAAGTGTAATATATGAATACTAGTATTAATTTCAATTTGTGTTACGCTGATGCTATAACTTGACAAAGGTTTTCTCTTTCCAGAAAGGTAGACTGGGATGATAATGAGCTCTTTGGGTAGTTTTTGGGAAATAATCCCAATGTCTGCAGGATAGTGGTCCTAGCTCGAAGGGAGCTGTTATGCAGTAGGACAGGTGAGGAAGACTAACATCTTGAATAGAATAATTTCAATAGTTATAAACACGTTGGAGATGGTATCGTATGAAATAACCATCAACACATACAAAATATTAGTGAGTGATTAAGTATTGGCGTACAGACTTTCTAAACTTGACTATTTACTATATTTAGTGGAGGTATTTATACCTATATCTACACAAAAAAATATTTATATTCTTTCAATAATTCATCACTTTGTAATTCATATTAGACAATTTAGAATAATGTACATTAGGAACTCAAAGGAAAACGGAAATTTGATATTCCCTGTAGTAAAAAATTCATTGGGATTCCCACAATAGAAACTCTTCGGAGGATAATGCAAAAGGCAGGGTCATGAATGTGGAACTACTGTGGTTTAACTTTTGTAATTTAGGCACAAAGTTTGATTACAACTTTATATTTGCATGTTTTTCTGATTGCTCCTATACCCAATTAATCTATTTTTGTAAAATAATTTAGAATTTTAGAAGTTGTTTTATTAGAATGCGTAAAAGTTTATAGTAAAATATTTCAATATACAAGAAATAAAACCACCGATATTTGCTATTTGTAACTACAATAAAAATTTGGATTATTAAAAATGTACGTAAAGTTCTTTAAAAATTCTATGACAAGTGTTAAAGTTGCTATAAAGAACACGAATATATATATATATATATATATATATATATATATTTATGTTTTGTAGAACTTCATGTAAATTTTTTATAATTCAAAGAGCATGTTGGAAAAGTGTGATGATAAAATAATTTTCAGAGGCATGATAATCAGATTATTTCAGGAGAGAAATGGACCGTGTTTTACAATCTAAACCTGCAGACACCCTGTTTACGAGTCTGAGTTTTTGTTACTGCTGAGTCTGTTCTTATGTTTCATATCCCAAGTCCCTGTTACCTCATCACAATCTAGAATAATAGGTAATTTTAACCTTGATGTGATGTTAGGTAAGTTAATTTATTTTCCACCATCTCGCTTGCTATATACAATGCTCATATATTACAAGTACTATTGACAAAGTGCTGTTATGCAAAAATAATCAACTAATTGTATTTTTAGTTGACCGTTAATAGAAAATTAATAACTGAAACAAATGAAAATAAAGTTCCTATTTCATCCTGCAATAACACTGTATGTGAAATCTCCCAAAATAATGTTACAATGTTAAAACTTACCTGCGTAAATTAGATTGTTTTTATTTTCAGATTCAACTGACAAAAAAACACGTTTTATAACAATACATTCTACTTTGGCTTTCTGCATGTCCTGGCGACATTTTACACTAATAATAACACTTTCAGTTAAGACAAATATTGGTTATGGCGGTTAGCCAATGCATACTTAAACCACTAATCTAAAATATACACTGCATAGATATGGATGTTTTAGTTGAGGACCCTATATTCTCTATATTTGTAATATAAAAAACTTCCATTTTCATTTTTTGCAATTTTTTAGTTCATATTGAACATATGCGCTTTAATATTATCTAACTTTTATGCATAGCTCTCATCATTATTGTTTAGAATATTTTAAATGATTTAAATTTGTAACACGTACCGTATCCTAAAAAGCTGTCTACGAAGAAATCGCTGAACACAGTCCGACAAAGGGTGTATTGCACCGACGTTCTATAAACCTTGTATTGTTGTCGGAGTGGCATGACGGCTATAATGGACACATAACTAGTTCTGATAGGATTGTCGGGTCCAGGGTCTATTGATAGTGGCTTTTCTGCATTAGGCCAGGCTAATGCACTATTCATGGCGCACTAATGGCAGATAGCGATGTATTCCACATATATCAAACTGATTAGGACTGACCAGATTTGGTCTAAAAGAAACCAGCATTACCAAAATTAAATTTTCTTTCCTGTACCAAAATATCTTGAACGTTACAATAATTCAAATTTTTCGTAGACTTATGATCAACTTTGATAGCTATGAAATACATACTAGTATATTTTAATACGATGGCGCGGACGCTTTCAAACATTTCTTTGCCTAGGTTGGTGCTGACAAAGGATTCAGTCCAAAGCAATCAGTCACATTTCATTTTAGTACGTAACCCAACAACCACCATAGCTATGGCTCCTACTATGGACTAAGAAACTGCCAGAGTGATGAGAGATCTTCCTTAAATGAAATCAAACTATTGAAACCGTGTTTCGAAGTAACTTCTCAAACAATGTGAGCGCACTTTTTGAGACCGCTTGAACATTTGACTTACTCTCTTCGCTTGGAAATATTTCCATCTTCTCTCATAACAGAAGTTGTAAAACTTTCTGACATATGGTCGGGAGGGAATGATCTGGGTATTGGAGTTCCTCAAGGCTCCACTCTCAGTCCGCTACTATTTCTATTGCATTTCAACGACGATGGTTAATCTACGCACCAAGGGCGAATAGTCCAGTATGTCCATGAAACGATTCTGTTTCACAGTAAAATCAAGTACAGAACTTGAATTAAAATATTAACTGAGTTCAAATCTTAAACCAAACCCGTCTAAATCGGTGTTTGTTAAATTTCGTTTGTAGCCAGCCGACTCAGATAAAAGTACTTCAGTGATGTTGTAGGAGACTGCGATCAAAAAAATCTACTAAATTCCTTGGAATACACTTTGATACATGGGATAGTCAAGTAAACAACGGTTGTTTAATATTGTCCTCAGACATTTTTGAGGCAACTATCTAAATAATGCCCAACTCAGGTACAGATGATAGCGAATTATGAAGGATATGTATATATATATATATATATCCCATGCGAACGAATTTATAACAAAATGCGGTAGTCTGTATAATCTAGCAGGATGGCAAATAGCGAGGCAAGATAACTGCTACAATTATAGTTCTGTGGTTGTGACAAACTGCAAATGGCCCATGACCACAGCGCGAATTGTTGGCCGAAAACGGTAACTTTGAGCGTTGTAACAATGCACTGTAATATTACGCTACATATTATGCTTAGCGTGTGTTTTACTTTATTATGTACGTGGATTTTCAGTGTTACTTTTTTATACCAGTTATACAAAAATATATAGATAACAATCATATGTATGAAAATTAGGGTTACCTTATACTTGGTAAGTACTATCCTCCCTCTATGTTATATTGAACTAGGCGAAGAAGAATTAATCATACTATTCAATTACACAATTATTTTTAGATATATGTCTATAATAAATTAAGACCCAAAATCGAAATCAAATATTTTTAAGTGTAAAATGTAACCAGACGAAAACATGGCACCTTACGAAAAAAGTTTGATTTGTTATAGAAATCATACTTAATATTTTATAATTATTAATAAAAAGGATCTATTTTTACATACATATATATAAATCTTGACGTAGGTATGTTTTTATTAGGATAACATCTCAAACGTAGTGTTTTAATGTGTATTCAGTAACCACTGTTCTAGAACGAATCGAGAAAGATGCATAACAGGTGAACATTGTTGGTCCGCTGAGCGTATATTGGTAGAATCAAGGTAGATTTATAAACAGCTGATTATTGCTAGACAGCTGAGTATATGTTGGCAGCTCTGCCAATTGAAATCTTTCGTAACGTTGTGTTATGTTTCGAAGTCGTATTGAATAAATGTCGTTACCAATTGATATTCTGGTTTATTTATGTTTTTGGTAAGGAACGACGGTACTTACCTACATAAACAACATATGTAAGGAGATTCGAAATACCTGGAATAAAAGAAAAATTTACAATATACAGGTATTACCACTTTGAATACCGTAAGTACCCTACTTACAGTAAACAGAGACATAACCTGAAATTGAAATACAATAATCTTCCATCCGGCTTAGTTGGAAGAAAGGTGGATTTCACATGTGTTATCTCTAAATCTTAAACTGAAGATGCATTATTAGTTCAGATGTGCAAATTACACTACACCGATGAGACCTTAATCCACAATGTGGGCATGTTAACATCAATCGTAACGCAATAAATTATTTAGAAACTTTATAATCTTGAAACCTTACAAGAAAATAATTGTTGGGTTGTATTTGTATATTATGTCACTGTTTGCAAAAACCTGAAATTAATTTACTTAAAATATTTAATCCTAAATAATTATTGTAAAACAGTTCACTTATAACGGTTCAATAATTTTGTATACTCCTCTCGCTTAAAACTGTCACCGTCTTAAAACATCAAAACATAAGTACAAAAGAATGTTGCATAAAATATTTTAAAATTTGTATAAACCTGTATATTTACATTAATTTATATTATAATATACTCAAAGTTAATGCGAATGGCGTCTTGATTCTGCCCTTCCACATGGGCCATTGTACTGTGCAAGGAATTTATCAAACAGAATAAGGAAGTTATTCGATACAGTAAAATGGTCACACACAGAATCTGGTTATTATTGTAGTTTACAGTGTTTCAGGTATGTTGAATTAATTCTCTAGGTAAAAGGTTATAAGTACATCCCCTCTCTCTATTTACATATATATTATTAATTATTTAAAACCAGATAAGTACTTATAACTGTTAATTATAAAATCTTTCCTACCCAAAAATGTCTTCACAGTTGTCGAAGCTCATTACATTTTTTAAAATTAATAACCCGTATATTTTAAAATGTATTTCCATTTTATGACTTGATAAGTATATACCATTGTATAAATACGAAGTCGTTATTTATATAGTACACATGGAATGTTGACGTGTGAGGCTTGAGTAAATAACTCTCATTTTTATGTTTTAAGAAGCTTATGAATATTCAACAGCCTTTTTTACCTCAAAGTGTACAAATTGATTGAGGAGAAACTGGTTGAAGCTTCACCAATTTAAGTTTAAATACGTGTAATATTGGACAAATAGTGTTTTATTAACTTGAATTACTACATTCAATACTTTAGCTTTGTTGGGACTTTTAGGAAATTAGATACACTAAACGGGATGATGTCATCCAGCTTAAAAATTTACAAGAAAAACTGCTGCAACTAATGATATAGTGAGTCGGTTACGGCGGTTATCGTAAAATAACCGAATCTAGCAACGTAGAGCGTGGATGTTACTTGGATGAATGACCACTGAGCGTTCCTGTCCTTGGAAGCCGCCTGTCTTCCCAACTATTGGTGACGGTTCGGAAGTTTTTAGTTCCCAGACTAAATGGTAGAGATGGTTTCTTGGCCCTAACTTCACCTGGTAAAATAATACAATCTTCGCTTCAATTTTAAGACTTATAAATAATAACAAATTCTGATTCACGTAAGTATTGATATACATCTTATTGCAGTTCATATGATCTAATATAATGAAATGAAACTCTTAGAAATAGGATAGTATCCTTGTGTACTTACTGCGAATGAGTGTAAAATATAATAATAGCTAATTGTTATTCTTTTACGGGTAGTTTATTTTTTAGCTCAAAAACACGTATCGCTTTACTTCATGTACAGTTCAGTTGGTATTTGATAAGAGTCCAATATAAAATTAATAAAAAAGGAGCCATTATGAAATCAATTTTAGATTTCCGATCTTAGGGGGTATTTTAAGATTCGAGGAAAAGATTTTTTGATGTTTTTGAAGATTACAAATCATGGAAAAACCCTTACTCACCTTTTGTTATGTACGAGTATATAGTATGTAGTGCATCTAGCACCATATTTTTCTATATTTTTAAAACTAATTGTTAATTTATACAAATTTGTAAATGGTAAAATTCGAAAAAAATTACAAAACGTGATACAAACATACAGTTTGCCCCAATTGTTTTTGTTTACACTCCAATTCTGAAAGTGTGTGATAAAAAAGGATATACAATATAATCTGGCTATTTAAAGATTTCCCACTTCAATGTGCACACCGAAAATCTTTAATGTATGACAAACAGGAAATATTAAAATAAGAAATCCCTAAACCACACATTTTCTACATGGAGCTGGTCGAAGTTGAGCAAGGAAATAACTTCCACAGTGATTTTCTTTAACAATAATAACATTATTAATTTATAGATCTTACAGGGTTTTTATACAATACATCAGATATTAGTTATAATCAAACTCTAAAACGCAATAGAAACAACTACACAAATGTGATTTTCAAATAAAAAGTAAACGCAAACCAATATTATATCGTAATATTACACGCAGCTCAAATTTAATTCCTAGAATACGTAGGTAAAAACACTATGTAACATAAACGTTCAATAAAACTTGTTTTAGTTAGTTATTTATTATCACCTTTTATAAAGATATCAGCGATATACAAGATACGAATTTGATTACTTTATAAAAATAGTATTAGATCATATCCGTATCGGATTAAGCACTTCCCTTCCATCTCAGAAGATATCGTTAGAGATAAGCAGCCAATATCCGTTTTAAGACTTCGGTCATCAAACCTTTTTTAAGTTTACTGTCTATCATTAAATTGCTCCGTTATATATATTAAAAATGCACACAATGTTAATACTCTCTAGGTGTTTTATAATAAATTTTCTTTAATAAATAAAAATGTATATTGTTATATAAAGGCATATAAATATAATTGAGATAAACGCTTATTAATTATAATTAGGTGTTCAACACACTAACTAAGCATCGTAATACGTGTAAATAACATTGTTAGTAGTAACACAAAGGCAGAGACTATAAAAAATTAATATGCTACGTCCTTTGAGTTCAGTACATTTTGTAAACATTTATAAAATAATGAGACTAAACAAATGTTTTACTACAGTGTACAGCCAACAAACATTAAAAAAAGAGACGTCATTTGTTTCGTTATACATTTCATAACCTACCCTTTGGGAAAGTTATAAATGTGACATTTATGTGGAAAAACACCTGAACCATTTAAAGTAAAGGAAAATATAGTGCGAGAACAGTATGTAAGAATGCAGGTTTGTTGTTGAAATAAATATAATTTATTTCCCTGTTACAAATTTAAGATAAAGATGAATTATAACGTGATTCATATCGAATGCTGATTTATATGAGAGTATTTTGTATTGGGCAAAACAATCTCAGGACCATCGGCATTATTGAAGAATTAAATGAACGAAGCAAGTGAATGAAGCAAGTGAACGAAGCAAATGAACGAAGCAAGTGAACGAAAGAAGTAAAAGAAGCGTATATAAAACAGGAAACCAACTTAATGAAAAACGGTTGCCATATACTTACAAAAACAATTAAATCTGTTATTTAATTGAGAACTAAAATATTAGGTATTTAATTGCATGATAGCGCAGTCCAAGATACTCTCTGTGACTGCATTAATTTCATCAGTATTGCGAAGAACTTGTACTGTTAAACTATTCCCATTTTTTCTTTTTTTATAAAAATCTTTTAATGCCCATTGTGTCACAGGGACCAGCGTTACCCCATAAATGTGACCTCAAAAATACAATTTTTATACAAATATCAAAACCTATTAGTATTAATACGAAAATTTTTTGAGGTGAGAACGCGCCTTTCTTTACAGTAGTATCGTTTCCAAATATAAATTATTAAATAATATATTGTAAGCAACAGGACCTATATTTTATCTCTAACTGTAACAAAATCAATTTATACATTTTTTGTAGAATAATATGCTTGGTGAAACAAATTTCATTCTAAATCAAGTAGATGCCATTCAAATTCTCAACCACATTGTTCGCCCTAATTTAGACATTAATTTATGAATTATGCATTATTTATTGTGATTTAGTATTAATATAGTGAAATATTTGACAACACGAAATGTTCGAAACTGGGTCCGAAACAATTGATGTACAGTGGAAATGAGCCTCACCTAACTGCATTGTCTCGGGTTTTCCACCAGTTATCATTGATTACAGTGTACGGATTATAAATTGTACTGAAGATTAAACAAAAAGTGATAATTATACTCAATGTGAAGGTAATAAATTTAGACAATAAAAGCAATGTAGTTCCTGTAAAAAAACATTAGGGGGATTGATTGAGAAATAAACTCATCTGTTAATTCTTTTTTTAAGGAAAACAAGCCTTGGCTACTAGATGGTTCTAGGAAATCATTAAGTCAGTAATATTACTCCGTCAAATAAAAGTGAAATATATATATAAAATGTTAATTGGATTAAATCATTAATGAAATAAAAGTCATTCTTAATAATTTCTGGTAATAATATAACATTATTATAACTCCTATAAAGTGTAAGACTTACTAATATGTTCTAGAGAATAAACCACAAACTTTGTCGAGTAATGCAGTGTAAAAGTGACAGATAAATCCCTATTAAAAACAAACAATTTAAGGAATAATTAAGGAAATTCTTAAGATATAAATTAGACTTTTATGTTTTTGTTAAGGAACAAATAAAGCTTCAAGAGATAAAACATAAAACCCTAGAGAATTAGACAATAACAGAAGATATCTGCGAGCGCTGTGTGACAAATGACATTTTACAGTCGACTCCAGAGGCGAGATATTTATGGTTCTACCTTTTCTGTCATCACAGGAGTCCGTCCTCTGTTTTCTTTATACTGATGCGTCTCATACTTTCCATTTTCTTTAAGTAGTAGTAGAAGTAGTACATTTTAAAATTAAATTAATCTCAACTGCGTTAAATTGCACTATATAATCAGTAATATTTAATTGATTATAATTATTATGAGTAACGTTTTTCTTAGGCCTATTTTTATTATGCACGTACATAATATTCTAGTTCGCGAAAAATCATGAGCTTTTAAAATTATGGTGGCGTTTAAAAATTAGTGGCATTTTATTTACGATGCCAATATATGTCCGTATATTTTTATTGTACTATCTGAAATATTTTTGTTCAAATCAATGATATTATAGGTTTTAAAGACAGTTCATATAATATTATTGTTTAAAAATAATTTCATAGAGCAAATTTACAGCGTATTTTTATTTACTTACAAATACATCTCGTATCAAATACTTTAGTAAGGATCCGTTTTCAGACGCTCAACTTAAGTCTCAAGTTCACGGTTAGCACAGGAAAAATCAGGTCTCCAAGCTCTTATCTAACTACCACAGAAAGGTAAGGTTCTTTGTACTCTATTTCCGCCATGGTATTAAAAACCCCAAACGATATTAGTAACGAAATAGGAAGTCATTTATTTTCCAAATTTATCTGAAAATAAGACACTTCCATATTTAACTATTTCCTTAACTGTACCTATCATACTTAATCAGTACCATCATATACAATAATTAAGAGTCGTATCTAACAGTTAACTGTAAAACCCACGCATGTTTTACGCTATTATTGTATGAAAGGTGCTTTTAAACTATGGTGTTAAAGTTTTATATGGATAAATAACGATTGAAACCTATATGACAGTTTGTTTATTATATGATACGACTATTATCGTTGTTCGCTTATTTTAGGTTGGTACATACTCTGGAGTTATTTGGACAATGCTAAGGACATTATGTCGGCCAGAAATTGCCGGCAGCACTGTCTTGTTTTATTAAAAAAAGAGAAACACTTCATTGTTAGAGATTACGTTTTAAATTATTAAACAAAAACGAATTGAAGGATATGGTAGAATAAAATTGCCTGTGCTGGCAGGAAAGTTCTGGTGGAAATTGCGTCGTCTTAATCATGACCTCGGTGAGCGAAATAACTTTTCCCCGCCGGACGAAGGGAAACAGATCATATTGTAAAATAAATAAAATTACAAGCTTGCCTTTATTTTTTATGAATGAACAGAGATCTTATTTAGTAGTATAATTGCAAACTTTAACACAAAACTATCTTTATTACTCCTGTAAATTGTGACAATATACAGTATGAGTTAAAAATATGGATACACTCAGATTAGTTGTGGGTTGATTTAATGGAGGGATGGAAATCGGGACAACTTTCTAGAAAATATAAGTGAACTATTTACTCAATATACAACTTTGCCCAGTTTTCCAAAATGGTATTTGGGGGGTAGGGGATTTTTAAATATAAAGACAACATAAGAACACGCTCAGCAGTGAAAAAAACTTAGAGTCATAAACAGGGTGTCTGAAGGTTCCGATTGTGATATATATAAAATAAAAAAAAATTATCTATTTGACTTTAATTTATCAGTATTTACACATGAAAATATCGGTAGTTTTGTTTCCAATCTAATGAAATATTTAACTGTACTCTTTTACGAGTTCTCATAAAACTGCAAATTATACATTATTTTACGTAACATAGAACAATTGATTATAGGAGTAAACATGTAAATATCCGCAGATAAAGTTATATTCAAACTTTAGTGACTAAACTACAAAAGTTCTACCACATTAGTTCCACATTCATGAACCTGCCTTCTGCATTATCCTGCGATGGGTTTACATTGTGAGAATCGCAATGAATTTTGCTACATAGAATATCAACTTTCCGTTTTTGCTTGAGCTTTTAATACAATATTCTCAATTGACTCATGTAAATTAAAAATTAAAAATTTAAAAGTGATCAATTAAAAGAACATAAGTACATTTGTATAGATTCATTTAGCTATATAGTTGACTATCCTACTTCCACTGAATATAGTAAATATTCTAATTAACAAAATATATACTCCAATACGTAAGAAATAATATATTGTACGTGTTTATGTTTATTGTATACAATACCATTTTGAACGTGTTTATTATTATATTCAAAGATGATATTATTATATTCAAGAAGTTTATCTTCATCACCGGTCATACTGTACAAAAGTGGAGGTAAGGTAGGACTATATTAGCTGTCATGAAACAATTAGGATTATTTCTCAGAAACTACCCAAAGAGGGATTAACATCCCTGTCAATGTCTGGAGCGAGAAACATTACAACAGTAAGAAATACAAAAATTGAAATTGATACAAATCTTTTTATACTACATTTACACGGTAAGAAAGTGTAATATTATTTATAACTATATTTGGATAGAGTACGAAAAGCGTATTTATTTTTTATCGACACTGACCAACAATATTTCTTAATCATGGTGCGGCCTCATAGTGCCACACCACAGCTCATAGCGCCACAACAATTTGTGGCGCTGTGAGCGTGGATGCGATTATTTATTTATTCGGTTGTGTTGGCGCTGTGAGCACTCGACCAATTCTGTGGCGCTATGAGCTGTGGCGCTGTGAGCAAACTGTTGGCGCTGTGAGCAAATTCAAGTTGTGGCGCTGTGAGATTAGGCACTATGAGTCACCACCCTTTATTATAACCATTTATAGAACCAACCCATAATGATGAATTAATTTGAACAGTGAAATTATATCATCTATATCCACAGGAAACACGTTTTTAATAAAAATACTTTCCTTAATAAATGATGTTTTTGAAATAAAAGTGGCAGTTAACTTTAGAAAACAGAATAAAATTTGTTTAAAAGATGATAAAACGTGTTTTTCTTGGCTTCAAGATGTTGTACTGGTGGCTAAAAACCAATTAGGGAACATTTTGCGGACATTGCACAAAGTTAATTATGACAGGATCATAATTTAGTCGTATTTAGATGCAAAAAAAGGATTTATAATGCACACAATTTTACTACAAACTCACTGAAGAACGGTCTTGTAAAAAGATCTACGGTTGACTGCACAAATATTTATATACCAGAAAAGTATGTATTTTTGAGTATAATTCGAATTCGAAAGCCTAGAGTTCCTGGAGTTTTGTTGGAAATAGATGAATGTAAGAAAACATAACAAAGTGAGGTTAGTAGAAGGAACATGGATATTAGGTTTAATTTAAACCGCTCCAGAAGTTCAAAAACACAGTAGTTCAGATACAGAATTTATGCGTCTTAAAAACAAACAAAATACAAAAATCTCCATTCCTCTCGTATGAAAGCACGTCAAGCCTAGAACAACTATAGTTACAGACGTTTGGAAGGTATAATGTGGCTTCAGTGAACTTCTTTATGCATGTTACCGTCAACCACAGTGAAAAGGATGTTTTGAAACACTTAGTGAAAGCGGGAAATTATTGTTACCCAGAAAATCTAGTTCCATAAAATTCCAAATTTGTGATATGTTTTAATTGTTTATAAATATTTTGTTCATGTTTTCTGTTCAAATATTGTTTTATCATTGTGGTTTTTTGGCTATTTATGAGAAGGCGCCTTCATACCTATTATTAAATTAATTACATTAATTTCAAACAAATGATTGTTATTATATAGACTATAGATTGTTATATATAAGACTATAGATACTTTTACATAATTTCATTACCAAATTCTTTTTATTTTCAAAACAATCACACAAATTCGAACACATATTCCAGAGTAAATCTTAGCAGATACGAATCATAAAAGCTAGACATATCTCACGCAAACAATAATTGTGGTCAAATAATTTAACAATTTTACTATATTTTTATAATGTTTGGAAAGTACCAACATAAAGAATATACGAGCTAAAAGACAGATGGACGGATTCTGATGACGGACAGAAAAGGTAGAACCATAAATATCTCACCCCTAGTCTGGACTGTAAAACGTCATTTGTCACAGCTCTCTCACATACGAGTCTCTTCTGATACTCGTATTGTCTAACCGTCCTGGCACTGGTCGCTCAAATGTTATTGCTCCAGATGTTTCTGTTAGTATTGTCTTGATTTAATAAATATAAACATTGTTAATTTGTAGATTGTGAATTTAGTTATTTGGAGGTCTGTTCTATTGGCAGTTTATTATAACAACAACCTAGTTTTTCGTAAAATATATTGACAAATTTGCCGTAAGGTCGACAATGCTACAAATTTCTTTGGTGGTAAAAATGGGATGGTGGCGAAAATGTTAGTAATACAATTATAAACTCGTTATTTTACTAAATTGGTCCTTTCAGATAACAAACATTTTTCTGCACTATTTATTTTGTGAGACTTCTAAGTTGGTGTTTATTGGTTTATTTTCTTCATCTTGGGGGAAACAATACCGACTGACCTATGTCACTGGAAATAACTTAGACTAAAAGTAAACGGCCGTAAGTGTTTTATCCGAAGTAGATTGCTGAGACCTTTACAAATATATATTTTCTTGATAGGGGTATCAAGGCAACCAAACCGAATAGTGGGGTCAGAAATGTCATTTAAACGATCTAGCAATGAACTAGCGTGGTGATATTACACGCGCAAATCCTGAAATAAGAACCACTAAACGTCATGTTTACTATAGAATATCCTAACTATGGACACTAAAAAAAAAATAATTAGGCCTCTACCAACTTCTCTTTTAAAAAAGAATCACAGGGCTTCATAATATTACACCGTGCATATTTTAACTAAGAAGACTATGTCCTCCTATTTTTTTCAATTGCATGTGAAGCCGCGGGCTAGTTTTCTATACTTTGAATTTGTAAATAGTTAAGAGGTGTATTCATTACACTACTTGATATAAAAGCTATTCCGTTTTTTAAAAAGACTTGGCAAGTAATTTTACTCAAATTTTGTATAAATAACTTTTAAATATTTCTTTCTGCAAAAAAATGATTTGGAACATCGCAATGTACTCGCCACTTAGACTTGTTTGGGTTCCTCGTATTCTCACCAACAGCATACAATTATAATGGAGAGAGTATTCATAGTGTTGGTTATGGGTAAAACCATTTACAGTACTAAAATGAACATGTCACGAGCACATTAATACAATAAAATGCACTTATGTAAATGTAAGAAATTAATAAAAACCATTGAATTTACATTGATAAAAAATATACGTAAAAATCGCATATTGCACAAATCTTACAAACTCTGATACTGGCACATAGAATATTTTAGTATAGTGTCCGATTTTTGTAAAGTATGATGTAAATGTTCAAATGATATAAGTTTTTGAGGAAAGTTTCATCGTACTTGATCATCAAATGTTAATGATTGAGACGTGGCTGTTCGAAGTTTGTTTCATCGTAGTGCGCCACCGGAACTGGAACTCACACATTTTTATTATTGGAGACAGGTCGGAAGTGAAATGTTACCTCGACAACGGGATATTCTAGACACGTACTGTCCTGCCTCATGAAATAATGTACCGCCTCTAGAGGCGGAGAAGACACGACCGTTTGTCCTGAACGACAAATAAAATCTATTTCGTCATGTCTTACAGGTTAAAATAGTTTGCAGCTAACTTGCTATTTGTTTTAAAATTGGAATTTCTACTTCTACGAATTAGGTTATATCTGAATTATAATAAAATATTTAAATCTTCTTTGATATTATATATCAAGAGTGATGAATTTGCACTATACAAAAACTAATATAGTGATCATAAATACTTCTATTTAAAGAAATATAGTGAAAATCTGAATATTATTTCAATAAACTTTCCGTACCCGTTATACTGAATGGTAAGGATTGAATTGAATATAACTAATTAACGATCCCACAATAGCATTTAATCCATACCGATAATATTTTTAGGAGGAGATATACAATTGAACATTCATCTAATCGTTATAGGATTTTAGTGGATTCAAGTATCACAAATTATATTCAATGTCAGTATTGAAACCGTGGAAGGGATTTTCATCGTTGCGACGGATTATGTTTCGATATCCAATCATCATAGCCAATCTCTCCTTAGCTACTAGATGGTTCTTGGAAATGGCTAAGTCAGTAATATTAGTGAGTCACATGGAAATGAAACACGTAGAAGATTATGAAAATTTTATTTCATTGTATCATTAGTTAAATAAGTAATTCTTAAAGATTTATGGTAGCAATACAAGTTTATTATAACTGATACAAAGTATTTATCTAGGGAATAAACCACAAATAAAATGTAAACGTGCTAGATTTAGTGTTAAATCCCAGTAATAAATACAAGTTAAAGAACCATTCAGAGAAATACTAAAGGAATAAACTAGTCTTTTTATGTTTTTGTTAAGGAACAAATAAAGCTTCAAGAGATAAAACATAAAACCCTCGAGAATTAGAGAATATAATAGAAGATATCTGCGAGCGCTGTGTGACAAATGACGTTTTACAGTCGACTCCAGAGGCGAGATATTTATGGTTCTACCTTTTCTGTCATCACAGGAGTCCGTCCTCTGTTCTCTTAACACTTTACGCACATCCTAACTTAATTATTTCTTGAGTAGAAGTTCTTTTTGTAAATATATTCGTTATTAACTAGTTATAACCCCATTTCGCTGAAATTTTGTATACTGTCATATTAAAGTGACGGCAATTTGAACTCAATTGTACAATTATACATTGCGAAAGTTATTTACGTTGAACGTTTGAGGATAAAACTTTTATATATTTTCAAACACATTTTATATTATCTCACGTCAAATGTCTTATGAACATATCCATTTTGAGAATACAATTTTGATAGAACAAAGAATACCTTATAATTAATCCAGGTGAGGTAATCCAAATATTCTTGGGGAACGGTATAATTAAGGACCTTGCATCTATTAAATTCTTCACAAAAATTCCACAAAAAGATATCATAGTCCTACTTGCTCGTCCGGCGTTTATGTTTATCATAGTATTAATTACATCTCCACAACTTTCAGGCAAAGAGGTAGTGAGGACTTTATTCCTAAATTCAACTCTTAATAAATTCCTTCTTTTATTATTTTCATATCCAGGTATTGTAGTTTTATGACAAAGTTTTGATCCATAAAGTAAAAAAAAATTTATTTCTTATACAATTCATACACACGAAACCATGCCTAGAAACACAAGGTAGTTTTTTCGTTGATGATTGCCTCAAACAACAACCGCCATTCATGTCAATCTTAATAAACTAACTACTGACGATAACATTTTGCCATTTGGTGTTTTTTCATTGCAATGATCATATTAAACCACTTCAAATGGAAAACATCGAAGGATGAAATGTACTCAACAAACTAGTACAGTAAATATTAGGTAAATATACAATGTTGTCAAACTTTTGAGGATAGAGAGTCATATGGGCACACAATCTTTAAAGAGTTCATCATCATAAAAAATTAGTATTGACACAGAGTATATCATTATATTAGTCCCCATATCATTTACTGTAGATGTGACAAAATGGTCTTAAAAGTGGCAATTCCTCTGTGAAACACTGCAACGTTTAAAAGCCAATCAAAAGGAAACTTTGTTCGATATAATTTTAAACCAAATACAAATGGAAGAACGCATAAAACATCATACTACGGTTTAATAAATCTTTAATTAGCTAAGATATAAAAGATATAAACGAGAGTATACGAAAGATGTTTTAAACTGTATGAAAAACACTCCGAAATGTTAGTTAGATCTAGAAATTCTAGCAGTGTGTTGTCAGTGTGCTGTAAGGAAATAAAGAATTCAAAGCAAATAAATATTTTACGTATGGCTGCAGGAGCAAATTGTAAAGGCTCCGGAATATTCTAGTAAAGTAGACATCTGCTACTTTTTTCAAAACAATTTTCTTTAAGTCAAAATTACAGATTATATAGTTGGGGAATTAATAGCTTTTTCTTTTAAATTACTATAATCATTGTTTATTTTTAATTATATGTGTAATATATGCTTGCAAATAATATGACGATGTAAATTATCCATTCTATAAAATAAGAATTTCCAATTCATTAAATAAGTAGGCTAACAGTTGTTTTTTATTTCGATTTGTTAAAATGTTTCTTAAATAATTTGCTTTGGTTTAATAGACGGTGAAAGTATTATCATTATCAATAGCTTTAATTACTAGAATATTTAAAACTATTTACATAAAAAACATACAATTTTCATCTTAATGCTATATGCATATTTAGAAACAAATATAAATTAATCATATTTATATAAACCATACTTCATACTTAATAGTATTGAATCGAATTATTGAAATGTAATCATAAACCTTTAGATAGTTTTTCCCACACACTAAATTACATTCGTTTGCATAGTAAAAAAATACATTTAAAAACAAGCCTTTTTGTCTACTATATATACAAAAGTTAAACTTTTAATTCTGCTATCTTAAAATAGAGTTATGACAATGCGATAGTCTAACAGGGTGGCAAATAATGAGGCAGATAACTGTTACAATTGTAGCTCTGTGGTTGTAACAAATGGCAAAATCTGTTAGCCTGGGAAGTAGTGAGGCAAGATAAATGCTACAATTTTAGCTCTGTAGTTGTGACATACTGCAAACGGCCAGCGGCCACAATGCGAATTGTTGACTGAAACACAGTAACTGTGTGCGTTACAATAACAAATTGTGATATGGCTCCTGTAGAGGTTGTGTTGTCCGTGTTTACCTTTTACCCTTCGATCGTAAAACACAGTTATGACGGTGTGGTAGTTAGTATAATTTAGCAGGTTAGGAAATAGTGAGGCAAGATAAATGCTGCAATTGTAGCTCTGTATTTGTGACAAAAATGAAATGGCTGGTTACCGTCGCGGATTGTTGGCTGAGACATGATAATTGTGTGCGTTACAATAACAAATTGTGATATGGCTCCTGTAGAGGTTGTGTTGTCCGTGTTTACCTTTTACCCTTCGATCGTAAAACACAGTTATGACGGTGTGGTAGTTAGTATAATTTAGCAGGTTAGGAAATAGTGAGGCAAGATAAATGCTACAATTGTAGCTCTGTATTTGTGACAAAAATGAAATGGCTGGTTACGGTCGCGGATTGTTGGCTGAGACATGATAATTGTGTGCGTTACAATAACACATTGTGATATGATTCGCGTAGATATTGTTCTGATCATGTGTACGTATTGTTACCAGAACATGGAAGAATGTTTCAGATAAACAGGTTAACCTGCGATGCAAGAAAGTGTGGCCGAATCACTGACAGCACTGACAATAACAAAAGGTTGGGTAAATTTCTTTGATCCGGTCGCCTCCAATCCTTCATACGGGAGCGGTGGGTGGGCACTGTGACACTTCTCTACTTGTCTAGCAAGTTCTGAAATTTGAATATTCCGGAAACACCAATAACCTTATAAGCAACCCTCAGAGCGACACAGCGGGTAAGATGAGACCGAGAAGTGAACTTACGAAGTGACAGAACTAGTGATAATACTCGTGACAACTTGATTTTTGCTAATAAATATTGTTATAAGTCTATTTATCGCCAGCCTAGTTTTAAGTAGATATTATGTCTAGTTGTATTTGTGAGATTAAAAAAATATTTATAGGATTCAATATTCGCCGAATGTCTCATTCAAGCAAACTCGTAACAGTATTTATGACAATATGGTAGTCAGTATGATGTAGCAGTCTAGCAAACAGCGAGGAAAGATAACTACTGAAATTGCAGTTCTGTGGTTGTGATAAATTGTAAATGACTCGTCAGTAAAGCGCGGATTGTTGAGTGCGTTTTAATAACAAATTATGCTATAGCTACTGTAGGAATTGTGCTGACGATGTGTACACATTTATGACAATGCAGCATTAAGGACAATCTAACTGGCAGGTACGAGGACAAACTAATCTTAAAGGACAAACTAACGAGGGAAGATACTGCTATAATTGTAGTTCTCTGGTTGTGACAAATTGTAAATGGCCCATGACCGCAGTGCGAATTGACAGCCGAAACACAGTAACTGTGTGCGATATAACGAATTGCGATATGGCTAACGTAAATATTGTGCTGGTCATGTGTGCGTATTCATGACAATGCCATAAGTCAGTATAATCTAGCAGATTGGCAAATAGCGATGGAAGATAATTGCTAAAACTGCAGTTGTGTATTTGTGAAAAATTGCAAATGGCCCGTGAACAAAGTGCGTTTTATTGGCTAAACACGGTAATTTTGTGCATCATTAAACAAGATTGAGATATAACTACTGTAAATATTGTGCTGACCATATGTACGTATTTATGACAACGCGGTAGTCAGAACAATCTATCAGCCTAGCAAATAGTGATGCAAGATAACTGCTACAGTTATAGTTCTGTGATTGTGACAAATTGAAAATGGCCCGTGGCCGCTGGAATCGGTAACTTTAAACGTTATAACAATGCACTGTAATAGTGTCCCATAAATATTGTGCTTAGTGTGGGTTCGTATTTTTATTAACTACGTAACTTTACAGTATTGCTTTACTACCAAAATATAAGGAAAAACCACATACAATAAAATTAAGAGTAATGTTATTATTCTCCCTCTACGACATCTTGAACTAGACGTAGAAAAAGAAATCATACTATTCAACACATTTTGAAAATAAATGTGTATTTTCAATTATTGTCTGGCGTGAGACTTGGAAAACAAATAATTTAAAATGAATAAAACTTACTAAACGAGGTACCTTACCAAACTGTTTCGCTTGTTACAGAGAACATCGTTTTTATCGTTTAATTATTAAAACAGGTCTATTTTTAATAACTAATTTATAATTATAATTAACTCTAGATGATGTATGTAAATCTTCTTACCTACATCAGCTACGTATGGAAGGAGATTATAAATACCTGGAACAAACAAGAACATTTATAATCCAAACGTATTATTTATTACGTATAAAATTTTAAAAATTACTTTTTACAGTGAACAATTTTGTAACCTGAAATTAAAATACAATAAAAAGCCTTCCAACCTACCCGGAAGAAAGCTAGATATCATGTATGACCGTCATCTCTAAATCTCAAACTAAAGATGCATTATTAGTTTAGATGTTGATCTTGTACTACACTTATGATACATTAATTCACAATGTTGGCGTGTTAATATAATCGTAACACTATAAAACATTTGGAAACTCTATAATATTCAAAGAAGAAGAGACAAAGAAATGGTATTTGTTAATTTGTAAATGCCTTGACTTAAGTTACAATAATTGTTCCAAAATAATGTTTACAAACATGTTCACTTAAAAGGCTTTAATGATTTTGCATATTTCTCTAGCTTTGAACTGACGCCACCAAACATTAAGACTTAACAAAAAATAAGTAAGTTTAAATGTTGTTTGAAATGGCTTAATATTTTTAGAAACGTGTCAATTTTAGTTTATGTTAAAAAATACTTGAGATAAATTTTTTTTCAAATTTGAATGGCTGACATCATGATTCAGCCAGTCCACATGGATCATTTCTCTGTACAAGGAACTTATTAAACAAAATAAGGAAGATATTCGGTACAGTACAAGTTAGAGGTTACTATAAACAAGTCAAGTTGTCATACAGACAGGATCTGCTAGTATTGTAATTTACAATGTTGCAGGTATGTTAAATTAATTTCCTATAATTTTAATAATTATAGAACCAAAAAAGCACTTGCTCCGCAGGGATTTGAACCCGGACCTCTCACCTTTCGGCTGAGTGGGCTACCACAAATCTATAGAGCCTTTACTTTTTACGATAAAATTATTTACTACTTATTCGTTTCTGTTACATACGTATTAAAAGAATCAAACTAACATATGAACGGAAGACCAAATACTTATCAAACCAACTTTAATAACATTAATCAAATTTATAAAAGTTAACTAGAAACCGGCGGAGCGAGGAGAATTTTTGTTATAAAATGATTATTGAATTTAAATTTGGCTATTACCACTTTTACAAATGTATGTATACGCAACAAAATATATATATATATATATATATATACATTATATTTATACGGCCGAAATTCAAAATAATTGAATCGTAAAAAGTGAGGGCTCTCTGGTGTAATGGTAGCACATTCACCCGGCAAGCGAGAGATCCGGATTCGAGTCCCGGCGGAGCAAGTACTTTTTGCGATTCAATGTTTATTTAAATTATATAATATATGTACACACACACACACATATATATATATATATATATATATATATATATATGTGTATGTATATAAATTATTATTTAATACTTTACAAGTGATAAATTTACAGGATTTTATGGTACGATTATAAAAACATCATAAACTAGTATATTTTGAAAACTATACGCATTTTCCGACTTGATGAGTATATACCATTGTATAAATACAACGTGGTCATTTATATAGTACTCGTAGAATGTTGATGTGTGAGGCTCCCATTGTTGTGTCAAGAAGCTTCTGAATATTCAACAGCCTTTTTTACCTCACACTATACAAGTTGATCGACGAGAAATTCCGATTCATGTTAACTAATGGTATACTTGTTATTGCAGTTCATGTGATCTAATATAATCAAATGAACTTTTAGACACAGAATAGTTTACTCCCTGTGAAGGATAATTTACTTCCTGTAAAGAACTATAAAATGTAATGATACCTACCTAGCTGTTATTCTTTTGCAGGTGATCAATGCATTTAGTGCAAAAACACGTATCGCTTTACTTCGCTTCAGTTAGTATTTGAGAAAAGCCCAAGATCAAAATAATAAAAAGGAGCCATTTATAAATGTAATTTAAATTTCTGTCTTGGAAGGAATTTTAAGATTAGAGAAAAAGATTTTCTGATGTTTTTGAAAATTAACATCGTAGAAGATTACCTGGGTCAAAGGTTTTGGTTGAAAATAGCGCATCTAGCATCGAAATTTTCTGAATTGTTGAAATAAGATTTTCAATATTTGTAAATTGTTTAAACTTATTTTTGATCTGAAACGCCTAAAATAAAAAATAAAACCTTATAAAAAGATACAGTTTGCCCTAAATTGTTGTTATTTACACTTTATTTCTAAAATATGTGATAAGAAGGTTATAACATTTATGCTGGTTATTTGAGGATTTCTTCCTACTTCAAGGGGCAACAACGAAAATCTTTAATGCAAGAAAAATAGGAAATATTGAAATAGGAACATCCCACAAACACAAATTTTGTACATGGAGCTGAGCAAAGATGAGCAAGGAGACAACTTTATTACCCAATACATGAACAGTGATAAAAATCTTTAAATAATAATAACATTATTATTTTATGGATCTTGTACAGTTGCTATACAATAAATAAGAAACTAGTTATAACTAAACGTTAAAATTCAAAAGAAACAACATGAAATAATCTGATTTTTAAATTCAAAGTAAACGCAAAAAAGCCATTATATCATAATATAGATAAAGGCAGCAAAAATATAATTGCTATAAATACTTAGGTAAAAACACTATGTACCATAAACGTTCAATAAAAGGTGTTTTTGTTAATTATATAATCACCTTTTATACCGATACTAACTATATCCAAGATAAGAATTTGATTACTTTATAAAAATAGTATTACATCATATCCGTATCGGATTAAGCACTTCCCTTCCATCTCAGAAGATATCGTTACAGATAAGCAGCCAATATCCGTTTTAAGACTTCGGTCATCAAACCTTTTTGAAGTTTACATTCTGTCATTAAATTTCTCCATTATATATACTAAAAAGACATTCAATTTTAATATTCCGTAGTTGTTTTATAACAAATATTCTTTAATAAATAAAATTGTATATTTTTCTATAAAGGTATATAAATATAATTTAAATAAAAGCTTATTAATTTTAGTTATGTGTTTTACACACTAACCAAGCATCGGAATACGTGTAACATTTTCACTAGTAGCACAAAAGAAAAGACAATAAAAAAGGAATATACTACGTCCTTTGAGTTCAGTACATTTTGTTAACATTATTTTATATAATAGTGAGATTAAACAACTTACTTAATTTTACTACAGTGTGTAGACAAAAAACATTAAAAAAGAGAAATGTTTCGTTTCGTTATACTTTTCATAACCTACCCCTTGGGAAAATTATAGGTGTGACATTTTAGTGGAAAAACACCAGAACCATTTAAAGTAAAGTGAAATGTGCTACTAGCACAATATGTAAGGGTGCAAGTTTATTTTTAATATAATTTATTTATCTGTTAGAAATTATGAGAATAAGATGAATTATAACGTGATTTATATCGAATGCTGAGTTATTAGAGAGTTGTTGTTATTAGACAAAGCAATTTTAGGACCATAACATCAGCATGGTTGATAGGCAAGTGAACGAAGCGCACACAAACAAGGAAAAGAGCATAATGAAAAACTGTTGTCATATACTCACGAAAATCATTAAATATGTTAATTATTTGACGACTGAAATATAAGTTACTTAAATTTATTTGTACGATAACGCAGCCCACGATCCTCTCTATGACTGCATCACTTTCATCAGTATTGTAAAACTATTCCCCTTATTCTTATTCAAGAATCTTGTAATGCCCAATGTATCACGGGTACCTGCGTGTCCTTAAAAATGTGATGGCATAGATACGATTTTTATACAAATATCAAAATTTATCACTATACGGGTTTTTCAGCGGTAAAAACGCAGATGTATTTTCTTTACAGTAGTATTGTTTCCTAATATGAATGATTGAATAATATATTGTAACCAAAAAGACATTGGAAGTATAATTTATACCACGATATAGCAATTAATATAGGAATCAATCGTGATTGATTACTATGTAGTATTAAATACCAGACATGACGAAATCTCCAAAACTAGCTCCGAAACAGTTGATGTTCGATAAAAGGGAGCCTCACCTAATTGCATAGTCTCGATTTGCCACCAGGTCTCACTAATTACAGCTTACGGATTCTAAATTGTTCTGAAGATTATAAAAGTGATAAATGTTAAGTAACTCAATGTTATGGTAATAGATTTTGCTATTAAAAGCAACCTAGTTCCTGTGAAAATCATCAAGGTGATGCTTAGAAATAATCTTGTCTTTTAGTTTTTGTCAAGGAACAAATAAAGGTTCAAGAAACAAAACATAAAACCCTCGAGGATTAGACAATAACAGAAGATATCTGCGAGCGTTGTGTGACAAATGACATTTACAGCCGACTCCAGAGGCGAGATATTTATGGTTCTACCTTTTCTGTCATCACAGGAGCCCGTCCTCTGTTTTCTTAACACTGGTGCGTCTCGTACTTACCATTTTCTTTAATATATGGCATAATATATAAGTGGTAGTAGTAGTAGTACACACTCATACTGTGTAAATTAAATTCACCTTAATTACGAAGTGCAATATATCTTAAATTGTGTTACATTATTTTCTGTATATTAAGAAAGGGACTGAACTATACGCTGAGAAGGTATGAAATTGTGAAATGTGAGTAATTGTTAATTGACTACAATAAAGATGAGTAGAGCTTTACTTAAGTGATTCGTGTTATGAACTTAAATGATATTCCAGTTAGAAAAAATTAGACATTTAAATTATTGTGGCGTTTATAAATAGATGGATCATTTATAAAATCAAAGATATAAACTTTAAGATATACTGGATGTTATTTACATTGCCAATATATATATATATAGGTTTTGTAATTATATTATTCGAAATAAATCTGTTTAAAACAAACTTATGTTGGGTTTTAAAAACACTTCATGTAATATTATTATTATTTTATAATCATTTTATGGAACAAATTTACCGTGAAGAGTTTTATTTACTTACAAATACACCTCCTGTAAAATGGAGATTTGGTGAAATGCAAGTCAAATACTATAGTAAGGATCCCTTTTCAGATGCTTGACTTGAGTCTCAAGTTCACGGTTAGCACAGGAAAAATCAGGTCTGCAGGCTCTTATCTAACTACCATGCAAAGGTAAGGTCCTTTGCACTCTATTTCCGAAATGGTGTACATAAACCCAAACGTTATTAGTTACGAAATTGGAAGTCATTGATTTTCTAAATTTATATGAAAATATGATATTTCTCTACTTAACTATTTCCCTATCTGCCATGCATATAATATCTATTCTTCACCATCTAATAAAGAATTTTACGAACCGTATCTAACAGTTACTGTAAAACTAGTGGATGTTTTACGTTAATCCTGTATGAAATGTGCTTTACCAATTTTTTTCTAATTTTATATAGACAGGTGAATGTAGTTTTAGTACTATTAGGTACGATTCCGAATATATACTGTTGTGGTAAATATTCTGAAGTTTATCTTTACAATGATAAGGATAACATCATTCCCATAATATAATATTATTTTCGGCCAGAAATTGCCGGCAGCGTTGTAATATTTTATTTTAAGAGAAACTCTTCCTTGTTCATGATTAAATTTTAAATTATTAAACACACAAGCTAAGGATATGCTACAATAACATTGCCTCTGTTGGCAGGAAAGTCTGGTGGCAACTGCGCCGTCTATCGATTACCTCGGTAAACATTTTTCCTGGCCGGGCGACGAAAAACAGCTGATGTATTAAAAGAAATATAATTACACTCTTGGCTTGATTATTTTATTAATGTAAAGACTGCTCAATAATTAGTGTTAATATTAACGCGATAAACTAATCTTCTATACTTGTACAAAGTTTGACTATATACTTCATCACTAAGTGCATTAAAAATAGTTTATTTGCTACAATCCACGCTAGAAATGAGTTAGTTAGAAAAAAGTTAGCGATCGTTATGCCAAAAAATCGTCACATACAGTTTTGTTTGGGAGGATGGTCATTATGTACAGATACAAATATACTAGAAAAAAGTGTACCCGACATATATTGCATATAGCATTCCAATAACTTTTAATGGAATTATACTTCTAATTTCAATGTAGTTTAATGAGAAAGGGATTTTAAACCTACATAACTTACTTAGTAGGTAAATACTGTATATCATTTCTTATTTTACAAATTTGGAATTAAGAATAAAAATTTCAAAAAGTCTAAGACATCTTTATTTACATCATTATTTTACCAACAGATGTAACGTAGGGAAACAATATTTTAGTTATATTATATAATTAATTTACTATTTTTAAATAATGAAAATTCGTCAAATAAGATGTTTTTATATTAACAGTTACTCAAAGTATTGTACTGATTCATCACAGTAGTTTATTACACGCAACGTTATCTAGTAATCATGTTTCTTAATACGAAAACCCCTAATTGTAATTCAAACCATTAGAGTTTACAGATTCTTATATTTTAACTTTATAAAATCGATGTTTTAGCTAATGAAATCCCACCTTAAAACATGTAAGTTTATCGAAAGATAATCCGCATTTTATAACTTAAAAATAAAAAAATAAATTTTTATGCCAACCTGTATGTTTAATTTATTTTAACGGTAGTGAAGCATATATCCAAGGATATTATCATCAATTTCTGTCCAGCGACTGCTTTTTTGTCATAAATAACAATAGATAATTATGAACCGCGATATAATGTGCGAAACATTCTATAAAAATACTCTAAAATCTAAAAAAACAAATCGTGAGAAAATTGATATATGAAACATATAATTATTATTGCGACCAACGTATACATTACTATATAGTTTGTGTGTTGAATTAGATTGCTTCAATTTTGAAGAGACTTGTTAATTTTAATTAATTAAGGGATATTAGGAGTGAGAAGATTTAAAGAAGTAAAAAGGAACTGTAAACTACTAAAACACAACCTACAGTTAGGTAGGCTTCAGTAGTGTTTGGTGACTGTTTTGTAGGGAAGTAAAAATGCAAAGCAGATAAATATTTCACGTATGGCAGCAGGAGCAGAAGGTTGAGTTTCCGGAATATTTCACCCAAGTGGACGGGCACCTGTGACGGTCAGAGAAGCGTCACCTTTTTATATTTAGCAGGACCAACGGGCTTTATGGATATCCAGGTGGTATGTGCTTTGCTCTCATTGCATACGTGCTAAAATATTAAATGGTAGTAGTTTTTGTTAAAACCATGTGATTTTTTCCCTGCAAATACTGCAATAAATTTAATTTTAAAAAGCAAAGTAAATAGTAAATTGATCGAAAACTACATACGATATAATAATAATCACAAGCCAACTTTGGGAGGACGGCTTGTCATGAAAATATTAAATGCAATATTCATCTTAAGTATTTAATCAGGCGTAATGTAGAAAACCACAATTCAAACGCTTTATAACTGTTGAAATAAGATCGATATAGATCACTAAATAGCGATCATTTTGTTGACGATAATTATTTATGAAACACTGAAATGGAAACCATATGGAAAAAGCTCCATAAATACGCACACAAAGTGTAAAATTTTGTAGACTTAAAGGATCCGAGATATGTATCTGTAAAATCATGCCTTAATATAAACAAAAATGGAAGTAAATAAAATAGCAAATTCCAACCCTAATATTATTGTAACCATTAGGAACAGCTCGTTTTTATTGACATCACCTTAACGTAACGTTAACTTTCAGTTTCATGAACAAAGCCCATGAACAGAACTGTATTTTTATAAATCCTGTTATTAGCATACAATTTTTATGTAGAATGTAATATTAATTTTAATGATAAAATATGTAAGCATGTATAATAATAAATATGTATAATTTACGTAAAGGCCAAAAACAAGATGATAATTGGATCTAAAGAATGATCAAGTGTATAATATATACAACAATTCTTTCAGTTACAATCCAACAAACGATGTTCACATAGTTTTGTTTTGACAATAAAAATGTGACATAAGAATCAACATAAAACTACCGAGGTTTACTAACGTAAACATCTAGAGCAATACAATTTGAGTGACAAGTGCAAGGAGGGTAGACAATAACAGGAGATATGTGCGATGGTTGTAACAAATGACATTTTACAATCCAGACCAGGGGTGAGATATTTATTCCTCTTTCTTTACTATTTGTCCTCAGGGTGTGTCTATCTGTCTTCTGTCTGGAATGTAAATTGTATCATAAGTCGTTAATCTCAGTTTACTGGAAGTCTCTGCGTGGTCTAAGACTAACTTGAATTAGTATATAAGTTTTCAAATTTTATGAATCTATGTTTTCACAAAGGAAATACGTCAAAAATTTAATTTAATTTGTAAATTTTTTTAAACTTAAAGATTAATAATTTACATTGTTATAAGTTAGGGTCATTTTTATTATTTTAAAATTATTATTTTAATAATATATATTTTGAATAAATGATACTTGTACGTAGTGTCCTCATAATTCTAGGAACACGGTAATACAATCGCATGTTCTTCCAGGAGTTAGTTTACAAGGGTGTGGATATCCTTGGTGTTAGATACAAAGAACGCTTAAGGCTAAACTTATATTTTCTAGTCTGAAATATGTATTATACTAACTAAACTTCTTTCATACTTTGTATATCAAAAACTATTACAAACGTATATCTATGATAACTATGTCTATAATAAACTGATGCTAATTTAATCAATTTTACTACTTTTCCTGTTGGTCCCAATGTATATGTATATATTATTCATGGCTATATGATTTATATAGATAAATGGTATTATTATAAAAAAATAATTACGTCATAACTTTCAACAATATAACTTTCTTATCATTTAGATGATGTGGATATTTTTAATATAAAGTAGAATATAGATAACAGGTCAGATTTAAACATTGTTTGATTTTGGATTCAACTTTGATGTATTTCTCACTAATAAAAAATTAATCCTAAGTACTTTTATTTCATTATTAACGTCATAAAGAATATGTTTAATATGAATATTTTTTCTCAAAGTTTGATATATGTAGTCTTGGCATTAACGCATATTGACAACATAAGTAGAAATATTTATAACTATTTATATTTATTACAATTTTTGATCCCATTAAATTTATGGAAACTAAAATATATTTTCTGAATGCACGGTTATTTTATAAAAACACATGTTAAGAATATTTAGTACGCTCAGACGTGTATTCAACTTTTACCTTCAAGTGATACAATTTATGCATATTAGAACCTATCTAGTAGGGCAGTTGTAATACTATAACAATAACATGTTTGCACTAATGTATAGACAAAACTTTAATTAAAAAGACTATTAAAACATCTAATAAAGACTAAGATTTCACAATTAAAAAAATGAGAGGAAATATATTATATATAACAAATATTGAAACGTTTGCCCACTTACTATATATTATGTTTGCGAGTGTATTTTTAAACAGTTTATTTCTGCACCTAATGGCGGTGTATATATATATGCTGTATATATATACACATATATATATGACAGTATATATATATATTACAGTATATATATATAATATATATATATATATATATATATATATATATATACTGTATTAGTCCAACTCAATAAAAAGTGTACAAAAATATTAGCATTCTTTCCATAAACCCTATAAGCTGAACAATTTAAATGTGAGACCATATATAACAATGTATTATGACCTGACGATACGGAAATAGAAGCGGTAGATTGGATATTCCTACAGTGAAACTTTGAATTCCCACATCGGAAATCTATCACAGGATAATGCCAAAGGCAGAGTCACGAATGTGGAACTAACGTTGTAGAACTTGTGTAATTTAGTCTCTGAAGTTGAATTACAACTTTATCTGCGAAGGTTTTCGTTCACACTCTTCTTCTGAATTACTCCATTATATGGAAAACTTTATAATGTACAGTTCAAAATAATACAGAAAGAATGAAATTCGTAATCAGATAACTTCACGGAATTGTTTAAATCTAAATTCGTTTAACATCCCAATCACATATTTTAAGATAATTTTAGTTTAGAGCGAAGAAGAGGACACAAACTGTTGCTTGTAGTCGTATAATAAGAGCTAAAAACTTACTAAACTCTGAAAGAATAGATTTGTAAGACACGTGCTGATTCGTAAGTTTTCAATAAGTGAGAGAGCATGGTGCAAGTCTGACGATGAATTTCCAGAGATATTTGATGAAAACCAGATTATGTCAGGAGAGCAAATGATACACCATGTTTTACAATCTAAACCTGCAGACAGCCTGTTTATGGCCCAGCCTTTCTGCCACTGCTGAGTTTGTCCTTATGTTTCATATCCCAAGTCCGTGCCACCTCATCACAGCAAGAGATAGGCTTTAGATAAATGTGTTAGTTTTCCATCTAGTCCTGAAAAATAATATATTCTTGTATTACAGGTTTTATCGGACGACCAGTATCAAAAACTGCTAGATTTTAGAAAACCCATTTTTAACTAGTAAAGCATTAATTGATTATTTAGAATTATACTAAAATTTGTAGTCAAACAATTTAATCCGTTTGTCAAGTAACTTATGAGATAACGCTTAATACCTATATGATTAAGAGACTTCTTTTATTCTAATAATGCAATTTATTGTAAGCATGTAAAAACAGTATACATAGATTTGACTATTGAAATACATCAGACTACGTAGCTCTGCCTCACGGGATTCAAAAGTTTGTTTGGTTTAAACAATCTGATTGCTAAGAAACGTATTGCTCAGGAAATTATCCTCGATTCAGCAACCAACTTAATATCAGCTTACTTGGTTAACAATGGCAATGCCGGTGGCCGAGCGATCAGTGACGTAAGAGTTAGTGCAGGGTCTGGTTAGAGATAGTGCAGGTTGAAATCATGTACGTGACCGTCGCACTGTTTAACAGTACTGACAATCTTTACTATACCTCATCTCCACCTCTGTTTTATAAGATCCTCGCACATGTCAGTGGCTCATCAAATCAGGAACAATGAGGTTACAAAGGGTGTCGGCCTCTCCTTACAAAAACCGTTTTATTTATGATGGTTTAAACTCGTTACTTATGAATTAATTGAATAAAATTAAGCAAACCATTCCATCAATAGACGTCCGATTAATTTATGATCCTTAGTAAAACAAACATAGAATAGCATTCTGTTTCTTATTGGATGTGGTGACAATCATTTAGATCCAAAACAATGTGTTCGATGGCATTATTACTTTATTCGCAGAAGATTGCATCTGTTTTTTTAGTAAACGATTATAGATAGTCGGGAATACTGTTTAATGGTAGTAATAAAGATAAAAAGAAGAGACTGTAAAACACTGTCAGCAATGTAGTATTATTTTTAGTTAAGTATCTTAATTATAGGTGTAATAGTATTTAGTTCAAAACATTTAACTAACTAGAGATCTATATAATTGTAGATTATAAAGATTTCAGTTTTCTTTTCATAATTGTTATAACACTGAATAGCACTTTTATATCCTTAAATACCTAAAGTTTTAATTTTAAGATACCTCATGCTTTAATTAACAGCATTTTCGCTGGTTTACAATTTTCCTTGCTTCATACACAAGCAAATCTATACATATGATCTGACGCACACATTTAATACAAGGTCTGACAAACAAAGGTTGTATTGCATGAATGTGCTATAAACCGTGCATTGTAGTCGCAGTAGCTTGACGGATATAATGAACACATAACTAGGTCTGATAGGATTGTCGGGTCCAGGGTCTATTGATAGTGGCTTTTCTGCATTAGGCCAGGCTAATGCACTATTCATGGAGCACTAATGGTAGATAGAGATGCATTCCCCATATATCAAACTGCTACGGGCTTATGCTCACTAGCTAGTTACAAAATACTAACACAATACCATTTCATTACTGTAACTGAAATTTACAACATGGTATACATCTAGTTATGCAATCTTTTATCTTGTTAAAATTGATTATTTATATTATTCGTTAAAAAACTGTTTGCCTTGAAACATATGTTTGTTTTTACGCATCAAAAGATCAAAATATGCAAGTCGTAAAAAATTTAAACTTCACAATAGTTACAGCAACAACGCGTAGACTATTAATCCCATTGCTACAATACAAGGTATTGCAACCAAATCTGGCACAATTGTATTGATAAACTCTGAATGAGTTTTTAAACCTTACATATTCAATTAAAAACTTAAAATCCGCTATTAAGTTTCTTTAAATATATTCTATCTTACTTCACGTTCTTATATGCTTTCTTTGTAGAATATTCCTGGAAATCAAAACTAACAATTAGCAATAGAACACTTTTAAAAATCAATTTTGTGTAAATAATAAGTTTATTTAAATATACGAGCTTCAGGGTGGTAGAGCTTCTTAGCTTTTGAAAATTTACATTTTAATAATAATATGTTAACCAGTAAATTGTGATCATGTCATCCATATAGCGTACATTAATCAATTATACTCCAAATGACTATTGAATTTTACATTTTAAGATGATAAAATATGTTGTTATTGATATTTCTCCCGATTGTATCGATTAAGATACGATAATTATTTAGTTGCAGCTGAAAAAAGTTGTTGAGAATACATAAAATTCTCCGTGTTTAAACATGGAACTTTAAAAATATGTGTGTCAAAGTCAGGAGCTGTAAAACAAACCAGTAGAGAATAATTTGAATTTGCGAATTCTATATAAATTTAATTATCATATGGAACTATTATAACGAAATCGCAATGTATAGGCTAAACACATAACAACAATATAAGGTTTAAGATTACAATAGTTTGCTTTAACACTTACAATGGAGTAGTTTCAATGTTCTGGAAACGCCAAAGATATAAAACATGTAACAAAGTTTGCATTGAAACTTGCACAACAAATTATACTTCGTGGCATTGCCGACGCTCTCAATTTACATCCGCATTTGTTTCGCAGCAGGTTGTGTTTTATCCGCGCATTCACTTAGTTTTCAAATCACTGTGGTCAATTTCAATTCAAGTCTAGTCTAGGCGTTCAAACATTACGTAAAATTTTATAAAATATTTAGTTACCTTTTAATTACATGAATGGAGAGTTGCAAATTATAAATTAGTATCAATTGAATGAAACCAATAAACATATAATGCCACATTATATTTCATCTTACTTAATCAGGGCTGAAATTTAACAGCGTATAACAGAGTTGCGATTATAAATCCATTGTGTTGGATCTTATGGTCCCAAAACTTCCTTAGTTATTTATTGGTCATTCATATGGTCGTAAGGCTTCGTAGTAAGAAACACTAATCATAGAATTACTGTTTCCTACTCAGAAACTTGTGACATACGTCCAAATTTAGATACATGTATCATTTCGTCCAATGTACATGAGTAAACTGTTTTACCCTTAAATTAAATATAGACCTTGTTCTATATCTCCCTCAATTTATCCATGAATATGGGACAAATCCTCGTTTTGCTCACCGTTCTTACCTCCCTAATCGGACCTGGCTAAAAAGTTCTAAAAGGTCATTGTTGGAAAACTTTACTTATGTAGATAAATATTATGTGTTGTAGCCAGAGCTATACACAACTAAATAGATATAGCTATAAATAGAGAACAGCGTTGAATGTAACTGAATTTTTAGATAACATATTCTTGCAAAAGTAATTAATTCAAAAGTACTAGGACGAAAACAGAACAATAATAATAAAACTATCTTAAGAAATCTTCATACTGAGTCGTATTAGATCTTTAAACGTAAATGTGAAATTGGCTCGAATTAACTTAGCCACGAAGAAAAGTTTGTTGAATGATCGTGTTTCGCTAATATGTAAATTTACGAAAGATTTTTTATACCATTTATCAACTGCACTTGTTTAGGCCTACATGATTTTGTAATAACGGCAGCTGAATTGGTTGAGTATATGCTCAAGTTAATTGCATATACAACCAGGAAACCCAAATTTTATATTTCATAATATAATCGTAAGTCTTTATATTCGTATACATTGTAATTATCAATTATGTTGACGTAATCCATGTAACACAACATATACGTCGTATATGATAGATAGAAAACTTTTGTTTGTCAGGAAAATTGTCTTGTCAACTATTGAATTGAATTAGGTCAGTATTTTATTTCAACAGAGAACGCCCTTTCAAACACTCTAAATTATATTCGTTATTTCTACGTTTTATTTAAAAAAAAGAAAAAAAAACACTATTCAAAAATTAGTTCTTGAATAGTGTTTTTATAAATTTTTCCTTTTTAAATCCTTTTTAAGCCTTATTCTGCCCGTCCTCGTGGGCTATTGGCCTGTAAGAGATGTCTATGAAATAGAATAGGGAGGAGAGTCGATACAGCACAAGGACGATGCTTGTTGTACTGATAAAATGTGCAACTGATATAGACAGGATTTGAACCTGGGGTATCTCCAACTCAGACCCAAAAACCAACCACTCACTCATCGTCACTCCACAATCATGTGACCAGAATCATTATCACAAATAAAACTACACCAATAACCTCATCCCGGTGGAAAAACGAAAATAAAGAGTAGTAATGGGCTGGGCGTCGGCGAAACCTAAAATTCGAGGGGCTGGAAAAGTTTATGTTTGTCTGTCAATCCATCGGTCTGTCCACACGGTATATAAAAATGAACAGACCTATAGACATGAAATTCTACAATGAAACTTTATTTATGTGTTGGCAATATTGAGTTTGATGATGGTGCATTTGGCTAAACATTAATACACTTTTTACGTAGGTATTAATGATGTTTATTACAGGAAAATGTGTTGAAGTGCATTTATTTAAACTAATGCATACCATTAAATAACCGTAGAAACATATTAATTTTGAAAGTCTACAATTAACTATCGATACACAACGTTAGCGTTGCAATATTATTTTAGTTCCGGTTAGTTTAGTTCTTATCTTATGACCTGAAAGTACGTATTCATTAAATACAAAGAAAATCATTTACAAATTATGATTCATACATTTTATTTAAACATGATTTATACATAAAAACACATCAATCGAGTCGTTGTTGTTGCTCCGTATTTGGAAAGATTGTGGTTTTAAAGCTCAGCTACATTGTCACAGGCGAAACGGTGTAAACAATTCCTGGAAATATCCAGATAGTGTTGTGTTTCATATCTGTATTTCAGCCTACAATATTACGGTCTTGGAATATTTGGAATATTCACCGTGACGCTTCCACATTTTTCATGGAAAGGGAATCTTTGCTTTTATTACATGTAATACAAATTCTGTATTTAGAAAACCTTTATTAAGTCCTCTAATTGTAACTTCACTCTTGTACGTATATATTTCTAACCCTTGGAGGTGTATACAAATGGAATGTCTATGCATTTTCTTATTATAATTGAAAAAAAACGGTAAAGGGTGTTTCTAAAGGTATGTTTGTTATATTTATTAAATTGTTTTAACTGAACATTACCAAAATAATTTTGCGTACAACGGACATTGTTTAAACCTGCCATAACCTAAAAAGAGAACCAAGTTTTTATCATTATAAGCTTTAGTGAACTGTTTTTTTAAATATTTCAAAATTTGAACAGAAGAAATATGTAATGAATCATACACATTAAACTTGATTGCACAGCTATATTCAAATTACCAATCACCCTCTCGATGCAAAAGAACAACGTTATTTAATAGACAATTAAATATTTGTTAATTACCTTGAACTATAAAAACTGACCAAGGTCTGCAATACTTTCCACTTTTAGGCTGTGCAAGAATAGATTATACATTCATTATGAGGATTTTGATTGTAACTTGCATTAATGAGTGAGTTGCTCAAAGCGAGACATTATTTCCTAAAATTTGCCTAAATGTATAAATTGTGGGGGAAGCAAGTGTGATTGCGTGTAAGTGAATAGGTTTGCGTGGAAAGTGAAATAAAAAATAGGGTAGGAAAAGCATGATATTGTAGATTTTTGTGGTTGATTTATTGCCAATAATTGTACACTAAAACAGGTCAGAGGGCAAAATTCAGAAGTGTCAAAAGCCATTGTTTTAAGAAAACCAGCTCTGTAATAGCAATAAAGCATTATAGCAAATTATAACGGTGAGATAATTTATGCTAGCTCGTAATGCCGTAATAGATTTACTGACATACAGTATCCGTTACTGAAGCACACATTGTGTAGTGCAGAGACGGCGAACTGTAACTTAGTTTTAAAACATATCTATTGCAGTATCATGTGTTCAAATGTTTAAGTAACAATAATGATGTATCCATTACCTATTGCACTAATCAAACGCTCAGACAGTTAGTGGATTGTACGTATTGTCGCTTAGTTCTAGTTTCATTTTAAGGATGATAATCTTCCTGCACAGGCCTGTTAAGAGGGTTTCATTGTTCACCTATAATTATAAGCTAATTAAATTATGATCATAAAATTTTTTGTTTAAATAAATAACGTTACAAAAAATCAATAGTTTATGTTGCAATCACATATTAATATGGAGAACACTACACAAAATGGACAATAACTAAGAATTAAAAAGAATGTGTGTTCAAAAAAACTGCAAGTAATGTAAAATTTGTAATAGGAACTTAAAATTGGCTACAAAATATGGTCTCTGAGGTTGCAATCAATAGCGTACCATAACTGAACTGTTGATTAAACCTAGAAGGGGTTATCTGACCATACTGATAAATTATCTCTTTGCAGACATTTTAACCAGCCTACTTACTCAGAACAATTACAGATAGGTACACTTGATGTAATATCGTATAGTTAATAAAACAAGTTTGAATGAGGTCGAAAACAACTTTTGTACAGCTGTACATCAAGACGTTTCTTATTGGCTGAACGTTAAAGAAGTGTATCACTCGAAGGGGTCCACAAATTTAATCTCTGTCTGCTGTCCGCACAATATCTAAAAAAAACTGATTTATAGACTTCAAATTTTCTTATTGGCTGAACGTTAAAGAAGTGTATCACTCGAAGGGGTCCACAAATTTAATCTCTGTCTGCTGTCCGCACAATATCTAAAAAAACTGATTTATAGACTTCAAATTTCTTATTGAAGCTGAACGTTAAATGACCATATGTGTATCACTCGAAGGGGGTCCACAAATTTAATCTCTGTCTGCTGTCCGCACAATATCTAAAAAAACTGATTTATAGACTTCAAATTTCATTTATTGGCTGAACGTTAAAGAAGTGTATCACTCCGAAGGGGTCCACAAATTTAATCTCTGTCTGCTGTCCGCACAATATCTAAAAAAAACTGATTTATAGACTTCAAATTTCTTATTGGCTGAACGTTAAAGAAGTGTATCACTCGAAGGGGTCCACAAATTTAATCTCTGTCTGCTGTCCGCACAATATCTAAAAAAACTGCAAGTAATGTAAAATTTGTAATAGGAACTTAAAATTGGCTACAAAATATGGTCTCTGAGGTTACAATCAATAGCGTACCATAACTGAACTGTTGATTAAACCTAGAAGGGGTTATCTGACTATACAGATAAATTATCTCTTTGCAGACATTTTAACCAGCCTACTTACTCAGAACAATTACAGATAGGTACACTTGATGTAATATCGTATAGTTAATAAAAAAAGTTTGAATGAGGTCGAAAACAACTTTTGTACAGCTGTACATCAAGACTTTTCTTATTGGCTGAACGTTAAAGAAGTGTATCACTCGAAGGGGTCCACAAATTTAATCTCTGTCTGCTGTCCGCACGATATCTCCAGAAAAAACTGATTTATAGACTTCAAATTTGGCATGAAGCTTCATTTATATACGTGCAACAATGATCATATGTGTCACTCCTCCAGTCTTATAGGTACCCATTATGGGTCCACAAATTTAATCTCTGTCTGCTGTCCGCACAATATATAAAAAAACTGATTTATAGACTTCAAATTTGGCATGAAGCTTCATTTATATACGTGCAACAATGATCATATGTGTCACTCCTCCAGTCTTATAGGTACCCATTATGGCAACGAGAAAATGGCCGAATAAATAAATTTGTAAATAAACTTAATGCATTTATGAAGTGTATTAACATGCGTAACCTAACTGCTCCACCAACAAATATTCTTTTCGTCCTCAAGTAGTTTTCAGGCCTTTAATTGAAATACTGCTAAGAAACACTAACTCAATAACCAAAAAGAATGTATCTTGTGGCTTTATTTCACGAGAGATATTTCATTGGTAGGTTTAAAATTTGCATAAAACCTCAGCGAAGCTACACGACATGTGGTATTACACACTAGCACCCTTCCTATTTATAACTGCCTCCGTTTCCTGGACATCACTTAATTAACTTAATATATCGTTTAATTTCAATTTTTGGTCAAGTATGCCAAAGAATGGAACTGTAAATTAAAAACAGAAAATTCTTGAATATTTTTCGAACAGTATAAAACCTTAGGAGGTACAGTAATATATAAAGTGGAAATCAAAAATAGAACCTGTAGAAATATTTCTTCCGCAAGAAAACTGTTCACGTACATACATCTGGGTCACATGAGAATTAAAAAAAATGTAAAACATCAGAAAAAGTTATATATTAACACACTACTTATTAATACATACTTATTAATGTGTATAATAGACTACATAGAGAGGTATTACACGAGCGTGGGGATTTCCCATTATTATCATGCTGGCATATTATCGTGGCCCACCGTTATAAATAAATACATTTCTTATACAAATATTTGGATACCAGGTCCTTTTAAAGTAATTACTAAACAACATATTGAATACCGCGTATTAATCCCGTATACACAATAACTATAATATTAGCCTAATTATAATTATGATATTTTCCTTCCCAGGAAATTACTAAAATTATTTTTAATGCTCATTTGATTTATATTAATTACAACTACAAGGCAATAAATCTTATATTAACGATATATATGTTGGTATGTTAGGATAATCGTATAAATAATACAAAGTGGATATTCATTTACTCCTTGTACTGTGTGGGACTTAAGCAAATAACTCCCATTGTGGTGTTTTAACAAGGTTATGAATATTCAAGTGGCTTCCTGTAACTCAAACTGTACATGCTGATTGACAGGAAACTGGCTAAGGCTTGAGCATATGTACAATATTGCACAGCGTTGCAAAGTTTCTTAATTAAATTTAGTATATTTCAAAATGTATAGTTGCTTCAAGGTAACTAAACTTTGTCTCCAGTTTATAGTAACGCTTATTTCGAAATTTACTCCGAGCTACGCCCAAATGGTCACTAAAGTAGAGAAAAATACCACATTGGTCATTAAAGTTGTGAAATATTAATAGAAAGTAACGGTCAAATTTAATTCTGTGTAAAGATTGTTTGGTGACATCACAGCCATACGTTTAATTAATTTAACCAAATTTTCAATTTGTTTATAGTCTGTAAATTTTATAACGAGTAACCATTAGTTTTTTTCGCCGTTTTTAAATTTCAGTGATTATGCAGGTACTAATCTATCTTACAAAATGTCCTAAAACATAAGATGGCCAAAATGTGGTTCCAAATACTCCCTTTGATACAGTCGCAAAAACTATAATAGATGAAAGCTCACTAGCCTGTGGTTTTGCACTAATATACCAATTCCTGCTCTAAATTTCCCAAAATATTAAACACATTTTTCTTTATAAAGAAATAAACACATAAATAGTGTCATTGTTCACCTTATTTTTGACATCTCACATTTACTATCAATTTAAAGAATTGTATAAAACCCATCTTAGTTATCTTTTGACAAAGAAGTCTTTTGTGATCTGCCTATGTATACATATTTTTTTAATCATGAAAAAGGACCAAATCAACTGGAACAAATATGGAATTAAGAACGAAATAAATTACAATTGCGACAAATATACACTTTTTGACATATGTTCTTGATCGTGGTTACTGAATTGGCAATAAGGCAAATTCAATAATGGCGTCAGAAATGTAATTCACTCGAACCAGCAGTAGTCATACAAATGGAACGTCTGCTAAATTGCGTGCTAAGCAGCGGGTAACTACTAGCAGTGCAGATATAAAAGACAAAGTGTCTCACTTTGACTATACATTTAAAGACTGTTATGCAACTGTTAATATATATATATATATATATATATATTAACAGTTGTTTTTATATATATAAAACATATTAAAACATATTATGTAGGAACAGAGATCCCAGATATATATCGGATCTCTGTTCCTTTTGCGCCCTAAATTTGTAGGAGTTTTGGAATAGACAATTATGTCAAGAGTAATGCTGTCATTTTCAACTGCCTTAAAATAGCTCTAGAAAAAATCTTAGGTTGTTTAAGATTATTTTTAGGAATTATACACAATTTTTACTAACGTGTGACAAGGAGCCTGTCTACCCCAACACATACCTCGTCATCTCTGTATCTTCGTCTGTGCGTGTATATTACTTTTATTCATAAAATTAAAATACAAACCATAGAATTGAAAGTCAACGTTAAAAGTCGGTGACAAGATTTGATTAGAATAAAATATAGCATTGGTGTCTTCTCTGTCCTCCACCATAATTTTACTATTTAAAGATTACTATAAAACCTAAATCTATGAACGAAAATGTAAATATATATCATGTGGCAAGATATCTCGAGAAAAATTTCATTTCTAGAATTTAAATTCTGGATTTCTTCTTATGGTTCATGTCTACATATACATTAATGAATTCTATGTTGCTGGATGTCCAACCTTGGAATTTCCTCGAGCCTATCACTCAAAGAAGGTGACATAATTTATCTTGTCAGCTTGTACCGGGGAGATGTACACATTTTTGTTATATTATTGTCCGTCTGTCTATCTGTCCACAGGTCATCGCAAAAATCAAATGATTTATAGACTTGAAGTTTTTATGCAAACTCATCAGCGAACCCTATTACGAAGTACGTGGTGTGGCGTACTCCAACCTTGTTATACTAATGCTCATGTTTAGTGATATTACTAAAATTATGTCATTAGATGATTAAATCTTCACTCATTATATATAATTTATGTGAGATATTTTTTATTTTCACGTGTCATTATCAATATTCAAAGTGTATATATCTTGTGTATTATGAACGGGTAAATAAAACAAAATCTAAAAGTGATCATCATTCAATGTGTCACAATCTTAGCATGAAGTGAAATAAATATAACTTAGTGAGATACGATGTGGAGCATTCTCTCCACATTAAAATATTCATTTTAAATCAAACTTATTCAAGATTCATTAAAAAGAATAACATATTAACCCCTAAATCAACAATCAGATGAAGTTAGAGCACTACATATTAGTGTTTTATGTTGTTTTGTTTGTTTGTGTGTACATATATTAAAATAAATAAGTACGTAACCTAAACAAATGATATCAGTGAAAGAAATTGCAGCAAAGAGAATCTCCATCCAGTTACTTCGTTTCGGATGATTCTTCTTTTTCGGACGTAGAGAGCCTGTCCCCTCGTCAAGTTTCGTATTGCCTTTTTTATCACCTCATATTGAGTGGTGTTAATATTTGCATACTTAAACTTATCCAAATATGTATGTAAAACGATATGTTTATTTACATTTTTGAGATGGAAACGTACAGTTTTATTGAAGAATAAATGTCGTGCTTTAAATACCCACATTAAATATAAACCACTCAAAACTAATATTCGTATACCGAGAACCCTTCTGTGAAAAGGTACCACCAACAATATTCAATATCAGTATCGTTTGGGAATTCCAGCAATCCATAATTGCTTTCCCTTCATCGTTTCAATTTGTGTGATACATTTTCCTTTCTAAACTTCGAGCCACATGGCAAAAAGTTGATTGCATGTGTTTTCCAGAATACTTCACTAATATAAATTGCCAATAAACGAATGTGTACAAACATTGCGTTTTTAATTTTACCTTTGAATCCCAGTTGAACAATGTTGTTATAAATTGATAGCAGTAGGGTGATAAGTAATATAGACTAGCATTCGTTACTATTATTTAAGAGTATAAATTTTGTGAAATAAGACTGACTACATACTTATAACAAGTGCAGTTTTAATCAACCATTGGTTTTCTCGTTTCCATCCTTTAGAGTAAAATATATATCCGCTAAGACTTCTTAACTAGAAACCCAATGTTAAGTAACAATAGTGATATCACACATAACGACCTGTTACACAAATAAGTAACAAACAAGAAGCTTTAGATCCATAAAAACACACACAAACATGAAGAAATAAAATGTATATTACAATGTCCATTTGAACTTATAGTAAGTAACATGCTCTTTTATTTGCCCACAGAAACCAGGTTTGCTTTTCATTAAGCCTCCATTTATTCATGTGATGTCTAAAACAATGCTCATGTCGTTACGACTTGCGCTCTGTGATTGTCGATTACAGGGAGTGAAAAATAATGTACACATAATTTACAATATATGGAGTAATAAACCATTCATAGAAGCTGTATTGTATTTATTAGTTGTTGAGTTTATAATTTTGGCTTTCTATCAATCAGTATGAATTATTTTAATCTGTAGAAAAATGATATTTTATTTTTTCCGACATTTATTTCACCGGTGCAATGGCGGGAATCCCAAAAACCAACTTTTCCACACATTCTGCATCACGTTCAAGTATTAAAGTTAATGTCAATGATATTTCATTAGCAACCGTTGTTATGCAAAGAAATATAACACTCAATACAATCAATATTTCTATCGTCTAAACTATTAATATCAACGTTTATTCTTTGTTGCAATGACTGAAATGAACCTTGGATAAATAGTCTAATCAATTAATGGCTTAGTGACAATAACGGGCGACTGTGTGTTACGTTACAGCTTATCAAATATGCTAAGCAATTAAAAATTTACTGAGTTCCTAATATCATGAACGAATTAATGTCCTATGCAAATATGAAATAGTATGCTAGCAAATGATAACTCAAACAAATTCACAATAACCGTACGCTACGTTCAAATATTATAAGCATATTTCGGAACGATACTCTTGATATAGTACATTGCAATCCATTCAAGCCTAAGATAGTCACTGAAAGATATTCTATACTCTTGATTCATTTTATGTACATTTATAAATGTAAAGATGGGGCCATGAAGTCGAAGAGTGACACTGTTTCTTTATAAATATCTTTCAAGTTTCTCGAAATTTTTCCCAATATTTTATGATATCTTATTACACCGGGTGAATTTTTTAAGTGATCCAATAGCTAACTTTTTAATTACACGACTTAGCACCACACTTTAAATTTGGAACTTACTCAATTTTAAGTTTCACTCAGGAATACATTTTCAAATTTTTTGAAGATGGCCGCCATTTTCCAATATGGTGGCCAACTTTAAAATCTTTTATGGAACTCCTTGTATTTTATGTTGTTTTTAGATTTTACTGCAAAAAATAAAACATTTTTGCAATTGGGAGTTTTTCAATATCTCTAACGGTTTAGGAGCTACGTGGATTACAAAACATTAAGTAATGTTTTGACAAATATGACTCAGAGTATTTTAGTTCCATACTGTATTTGGGTTGGCAACATTGTTTATAAATCTAATTGTTGCATTTTGTCACTATCCAGCTGTCAAATTCAAACCTGAAAGTTATGGCTCAATGAAAAGGTGGATATGTTGTTAATATTTGGTGAGTGTCACAAGAACAAACGCGATGCAGCAAATTTTTATGCTGCAAGGTATCCTGATAGACCACATCCATCATGTAGTGCGTTTGCTCGTCTTGAAAAAACAAGCCCGATCTACAGGATCTTTGGCTCCTCGAAAGCGTCAACGTGCAAAGCGAATTTACAAAAGAAGGAGCTGAAATTAATGTTTTAGCATCAGTGTATGACTGTCCACATATTTTAACTCGTGAAATAAGTAATGAATTAGGAGTAATTCAAACTTCCATTGTAAACATATTAAAACGGAACAAATTTCATCCTTTTAAAATGAGTTTACATCAAGAGTTATTGGATGCAGACTTTCTCCGTAGGTTGCAATTGTGCAATTGGTAGCTACTGGAAGTTGAAAATAATCCCATGTTTTTAGAAATGGTTCTTTTATCAGATGAGGCGACATTTGTGAGTACTGGTGAGGTAAACAGGCACAACATGCACTATTGGTCTGCTACTAATCCTCACTGGATGCGCACCGCAGATCATCAGAGGCGATGGTCGCTTAACGTGTGGTGTGGCATTCTAGGCAGCAAGATTACTGGTCCCCACTTTGTTTATGGAAACCTCAACGGTCCGCAGTATGCTGAATTTATCAGAGAATCTCTCCCTGTCCTATTGGATGATGTTCCTATTCAAACCTGAACACCATGTGGTATCAGCAAGATGGCGCCCCTCCGCATTACGCTCAAGCTGACCGAAATGCGATGAGTGAGAGATTTCAAGAGCGATGGATAGATTGACCTTTTTCCTTTGATTTATTTCTGTGGGGAGCCATAAAGGATAAGGTGTACCGCACGTCCCCTACAACTCCCGAAGACATGCGTGAAAGTATACGCAACGAGTGCAGCTCAATTAGCGAAGACGTTTTAACCAGGGTACAAAGAGTGCATGTGCAACTACTCAGAAAGTTCATTGAGACAGAAGGGCGGCACTTCGAACATTTGATTTGAACTTGTAAGATTACTAAGATATTAGAACTGGCCCTTTGTTTTGGTATTGCTATTAGAATAATAATTGTTTAGATAATTTTTAAATGTGTTCAATAAAGTATGTATTATTTAAATGTGTTTGTTTAACTGCAATACATAGTCACTGCTTCTGAAATCTTTTTATATCTTAAATATTTTTTTACCAAATGTTTAGTCGAAAAGTTAAATGAATATTAAAGGAAAATGATTAATGCTCAGCGTAAAATATGTCTAATATCAAAACACATACAAACTACACACAACAAAACAGTAACAAAACATAAAACTAACATTGATTAAACGTGCGTAATTCATGCAACTGATGATTAAAACTTCCAGTCCACGTAGCTTCTAAACCACTAGAGATATTGAAAAACTCTCAATTGCAAAAATGTTTTACTTTTTAGAGTAGAATCTAAAAACAACATAAAATACAGGGTTTTCCATAAAATATTTTAAAGTTGGCCACCATATTGGAAAATGGCGGCCATCTTCAAAACTTTTGAAAGTGTATTCCTGAGTGAAACTTAAAATAAAGTAAGTTACAAATTTAAAGTGTGGCGCTAAGTCGTTTAATTAAAAATTAGCTATTGGATCACTTTAAAAAACTCATCCGGTATAGCTGCAACTAATTTAGTAACGATTTAATTATTTTAGGCCAGATGGATAAATCCTAAGTCTAAACTGAGACTTAAGTCGAAGGTCCTGTCCTTAGCTTCTCGGTTAACGCAATTATGAGTATGATAGTTTCCTTCACAATCCTTCCGTCGTCCAAAACAAACTTCAAACAAAGAACAGTTATGATTGTATATATATTTTGGCATTTTACTGTATGTCCCAATAATACAGTAAAACCAGTAAAGCTTCGCATAGCTTTTGCACTTTGATACATTTTTGAAGCGTAACTGACTTGGACATATGAATAACAACAAACATTTAATATTAACAGTATATATTTGTTTAAATTATTATATTTATTAGTGTTGACTTTGACAGGCCAGTAAAACTCATATAATTTCTGTTCATTAATTCCATAAATTAATGGATAATGAGGTGTTAAGCTATTTTTCTTCCTACTTTTCTAGACCAGTAGAGCAAAGTCTAAAGAGATTTTAGAAATGAGATTTGGTATATAAGTTACCCCTGGACCAAAGAACTTCCATGTGCAATTTTAGTACAATCGGTCCATTATTTTCTACGCGATCAAGTAAGACACAAACACACAGAGAGACACCATTAGATTTTTACATAATATTATAGATATAATACGAAATTTCCATCGGGAAAATAAAATGGAACCGGTAAAGAAATAAAGATGATGAAGACTTGGACAAGCGGACAATTGCAGCGCTTTCCTTGAGTGAATCCTCTGATTGCTGCACAAAGCGGTGCTGATAGCCTGCTCCAGTTCTGTGCTGATTGCACAGTTCTTGGTCAGCATACCTCCGTTAACAACTTTAGTTTACTAATCTATAGAAATTAAATTACAATTTTTCTTTAATATCGGAATCTCTTGAGTATTGGAGTATTGTAATTGCTCTGGTGTGCTTACAGCAGGTTATTAATGATTCCTTTAGTAAGTAATTTTAATTATTTTAAAGTAACAATCAACTTAGTAATGAAGTATTTAAAAAACACTGTATAAAAATATAAAGAGAGAAAATGATGTTTCAAAAATGTGTTTCAAAAGGTCTTTCTCATTATACTTTGAAAATATAGGCAGCATTTTAAAATTTAATAAGTATTCAGAAATGTATAGTTACAACTTTTTCTTATACAGAAAATGTAACAAATAATAATCAAAACAAAAATATTATGGAAAATTGAAATGTTTTAAAACAAAATATGTTATTAAACACTTTTATAATCATCAGAGAGTCAATATGGTGGACATTCAGAGATTAGTTTATATATTTACTGACATAGACTCCTTGCTCTGTTTCACCCTTTAATAACATAGAGAGCATATTTCTTTCCTTAAGTTATTTGTCTTTGCGATTGTCTTATATGGAAATATTAAGGACTGGTCTTGGCTGCAGTGGGTCATAAACCAAGTTCAGTAACTGATTGTTCTGCTCTAAATTAAAATTATCTACCCACAGAGACCTGGAATTTTGGTAATGCCTTTTGAAAGTCTTACAACTCCTTTCTAGAGTTTATTTTATTAATATCATGGTTTATGTGAAGACATACGTAATTACAGAGAATATCTAAGTGAAAAAGTCGCGTTTTTTTCTAGCGAGTACTGCTACATTGCATCGCACTTTCCAGTCAAAGGATCTTATTCTCTATTATTTGTTTTTTTTTTTCATCAAAATACTCTAGATGAGGAGAAGAAGCTAGGATATAGATATTTATGGGAGTTGTTGGCAATAGTGCGATAACGCAAAGTCTATAGATTTTTTAATCAAGGTTAGAAATCAAGAACTGATTTATAACTATGGCCAAGAGTCTTTTCACTACTACATTTTGACTAATACACAGTTGATTATTGACATTAGATATGATCGATAATTACTGATACTAAAAGTTAAAAAATGAAGGATTAGATTATATGTAAGACAATCCATCACGACATGTTTGTATGCTATGTGTAATTAAATATTGTGTTATTTTAATAGCTACTATCTAGAAACATATGAATACACTTATTTAATATACAACATACATAACGCACATAGTTAATCTGGATTGTGTATTTTTCGTAATCCTTAGCTAAATTGTTACTTTTGTATAAACTTATAAAGTCTTATTAGTGTTCAGTAAGTAAAGGGAATGCATGCCATTAGCAGTTACATTTATTTTATTTAGTTCTTCTGAACCAAAATAAACTTTTATACTAATTGTGACTAGTAGGGTAATTTAGCTTTACGAGATTTCACAAGAAAGTTTTCACCGAACGAGGTAATATGTGCTCTCCATAACAGTTAACTCTAATTGGAATTTCCCACCCCGTTAATGGGACTCTCGACCAAACTCCTAATTTACTCAATATATTTTGTTTACGTATCTGAAATAGAAACAAAGCAACACGCACACAAAATGTTCCACATTCATTCTTATAGTGTAATGTAAATGTTATGAATGGTATTATATTGTCAGTAAATATCGAACATACTACATTGTACATTCGAATACTTTTCATTATTGATTTTTTATAGTTAAGTGAAAACAATTAAGGATTATTGTAATATTTTCAATGGAAATTGTTCAGAATATACAGATTATAACTAAACTTTTTTTATTTACTTATAGGTTGTCATATTTTATGACATAAATAGGGTCTTAAATGGATTCAAAACATAAATGCCTTGTAATACAACATTTTAAACACCCACAGTCTTACCAGTTATCTACGGAGATATCGTGTAAAGAAACCTTTCTTTCATTTGGATGTTTGGCTTTGCTCTATACTGTATAACATTCACCCAAATGAATTTAAAACGCATCAGTCATAATTATTCCATATTCTACACGTTTATCTTTGAAATGAACACTATAGAATTTCAAAACAGTTAGTATATAGCAGAAACAAATCATTAATACAAAACACAAACTTTGGTTGTCAAATAGTATAGTTGTAGCTTAAGTGTTAAGTTTTGCCAAAAAGTACTAACTATAGAGTTTATATCAAGTAAACTTTTAATCAACCACTGGCAATGTCATTGTCATCCTTTCGAGTTTAAAACTTTAGTATAATTGTTTTTGTAATTATCGGTCTCTTATTTCTCTACAATTTAGCCGTGTGTTACTTTACTTAATCCCAAAACTGTCACATAAATCAATTGCACTGGAAACTTCGACATGTATTTACGTCTACATGCTAAACAATTGAAGGAATCATATAAAAACCGATTAGTAATTGTGTAACACGTAATATTGTGGCGTGGCCATGGCCTATTTTATCCTGCTAAGTGATTAAGCCCCACCGTATGACCTCTTGACGGTCTTTGGGCGAACTGTTTTACTGCCCTTCAACTGCTCCCGGTATACATTAGTTTGGTTTTTATATTGTGCCATATAATTGTAATAGTCAGTGTATTGATTTGGATCTTTGTCAGTGCATTATTGGTTACGTTTGATCTCCGGTTTTGTGAAATGCTATATGCAGACTTTCTACTTACGTTTGTCCTTGCAATGCATCGTGAGAACTACAGAGTAGCTTCAGGATGCTGTCTAAGGCCCCCGCACTCACAGTACGAATGCCTAAGCAACACTCTGACGAACTTGAGTCTTCGAAGGTATGGACTTCTACTTCCTGGCCAAGATGGAATGCAGAGACAGAGTTGTACAAATCTTCAATCATTTTGTCAACATCTGCTGGGAAATATACAGTATGTTGGAAGCGAAATGGAGCTTAATTTGAGGTTTCAATTAGAAGTTGACCAGGTCTGTCATTCCAACAAAAGTGTATTTATGCCTATATATCCGTCTTATGTCTTATTATTGTTAGTTTAAGTTATTTTGTTTGTTCTCCATTTCAAATTAGCAAATGTTTTCACGTGATGTTACATTTTGTCCCTTGGCAGATTTTATTACAGTAAGTAATATCGTATATTTTTAATATGGTATAATTGGTTATTTCATAAGTCTTTTGATGCAAAAAACTTTAAATGGCTTAACAATTTTCATATTAAACAACAATAAACGTTTTATCTGGAGCCACTAGTACGGTTACTATCCGGTAAGTATACTATCTATTTTGGATTATATTGTAATGAATTTGTTAGTTCTTTGGATTTTGGATCTACATAACTGTATACGCTTTGTATTTTTAATAAAGGCTTCTCTCGAACGTAATATATATATATATATATATATGTGTGTGTATGTGTATATATATATATATGTATATATTTGCCTAAGCAATATATGTATACTAGCTGTTCCCCGCTTTTTGTAAGCTTTGCTTATGTATGAGAACTTCTGGTTCAAGTGAATTATATTGTCAACGCCGATATAGAGTTTAACTTGTTGACACTATCAAGGAAATCTGCAAAAAGTGTATGTTTATAGCCATTGTACACGTACATGTACTTAATAATAAAGTGGTCTAACATTCAAGCTATAAGGCCAAACAGAAATTCATTTGAAAGACAAATATCCATAAAAACTTAGCGCCTTCACATAGTATGTGGTTATTATACACAACTATCTCGTAATTGTAGTTTAAAATGTGCAGGCGCTTTGATAACTTATACAGGGTGTCAATTAAGTCTGGAACCTCTTTTTTAATTTTTGAACCATAATAGAAAGAAATACCAAAGTTCACACGTGCTTACTGGTGATAGTAACGCACACATCTGTCCAATTACCGACCGGATAATCCCTTTGGGGGACGGTCCACAAGGAGTCAGACAAAATTCTTAAATAGCAGCAAAGGTCATCCTTGTGCCAGACGATGGTAGGGGAAAATTTTGAACACTTACTTTGATGACAGGTACTTAAAAATTGGTGTTTACTTGTAATACTTAATAATTTACATTGTTCAATTGTTTTAAAATTCAAATAGCTATAACTACTGAATGAATCCACCTTTTGAAGTCCGGTTTGCGGCACTGTACTCTGCTAAGTAAGACCTTTAATTTGATACCAAACTTGACCGATGCTGCTATTTAAGAATTTTGTCTGACTCCTTGTGGACTGTCCCCCAAAGGGATTATCTGGCCGGTAATTGGGCAGATATGTGCGTTAATGTCACCAGTAAGCACGTGTGAACTTTGGTATTTTTTTTATATTGTGGTTTAAAAATTAAAAAAGAGGTTCCAGACTTAATTGACACCCTGTATATTTTGCAGCGCCTCCTGGTGGTGAGTTACATCAATGGGCATAGCATATAAACGTTCTACGTGGGAAAATACATATACATACAAATTTTCATAATGATCGGTCAAATAGTTTCTGAGTCTATAAAGGACAAACACACAAACATTAATTTTTATATTTATAGATGTATATATTTCCCTAAGCACCTATGCATATTTACCTTAAATTTTATTACGGTAGGCTAAAACTGCAGTAAAATTGTCAATGTTTTCTTTATAAAAGGTACTGTTTGTAGTATACTCGTATAAATATAAAGTTGTAAAGAAGCACTGGTTTTTATAACGCAGTGGCATTTTTTGTGCAAAGTAAAATAGTTCTTTCATTTCCGACCACCATAATGGTATACCAGAAAAGGGAGAAGCGGGTTTTATATATTTATATTTTGAACCTAGGCCTTTCTATCTATGGTTCCAGCCGCGCCTTCATCACAATCTGTAGAGAGAGGGTGATAACAATATCAATAAATGTACAATACGTTTTGTAATGAAAAGTCTACTAAAAACTGAAACGTTTCTTACTGATTTCAAGTACAACTTATTATGAGATAAGCTCATAAACTACGCTCTTGTTTGAAAGTTTGTGCACTGCTGGAGCTTCTGTCGTCACTTTGTTCTCCATGAAATATGCACGTCATGTCCGTGGACTTTGTCCAACTTCTTGTACAACTCAAACTTTACTTCAAACTTCTGGCAAGTCCATTAGCTTAAAAGGCGTAAGCTTTTCCAACGTCAAAATTTACTTCCTTGTTGTCATTATTTACTGCCTCTTATTTATTTAGTGTGCTTTATATTCAACTAAAAGTTGCGATATAATGTTACCCCCCAAAGGTAGTAGACTATGTTCATGAATTTGTAAAAGAATCAACTAGCATACGCTTTTTAATGGTTTAATTTTTAAAACATTATCATCCCAAACGAAACTTGTATTATAGGCGGCACTCTGCCTGTTTAAAAGATAATCCCACAAGGAAAAGAATATTTATTGGAAGGATAAGGAGAGTTGCAGAAACATGTTATGAATCTTAGAGGGTCTTTCGTGAAGTATACTTGTTCAATAGTAAGATTAAAACATTTCAGAGTGTTATGGTTATTAAACACTTAGATTGCCAAACAACACGGATAAACAAACATAGTTTACAGTACGATTTTTAAAGCGTGTTATTAAGATTTTTAAAGGGCATATTTATTATTGAATGGAATATACTAAGCCGGCTGTAGTAAAACGGCTTTGAGCATCATTCCATAAGAACAATGTTAAACCTGCAATAATTGTACGCCTTTTTTTGCTCGTAGAATTACGGGAGATATCGCATTTTAAATATCTAATTGAAACGTACTGACGAGTTTTATATATATATATTTTTTTTAATGGAATACTTAAACGATGAAGTACAAAAAAATATAAGAATATTTGATAAAACAAAACCTACTATGTATCAAAATCCATCTATAGATTGTAATTTCATCTATAACAGTTACTGTTGGCTTTAAAAATCTCTACCATCAAGCGAATAAAGATGCATCATACTTTATGTTAATGTAATGAATATAATAGTAATCTATCTCAAAAATACTAGCACATAATTAAGTATAGTAATTTATAATTTAATTTCGAACAATATACAAAATTTTCTATTGAAATATGGTAGTAGCTGGTTAATTTAATAAATGTAAAATACAAAACTTACCATAGAAACATGAAAAGATATGCTGTTGCACCATTTCTAATAAAAACATAAAGCTATAAATAAACAAGAAAGTTGCCAAGCTAGGTTATAACGCTTGGGGAAGATAATATCAGGGTATGATGGTTCGGTAAAGGTCATAAAGTCATCCCTTGCCGCAGGCCTCCGTATAGATAAGGCTGCATTACACGAACGTACCTATAACAATATGGCCCCACACATTTATTACGTAAACACTACATAATATATTGCCTTTGGCTTATCTTCGAAATAATGTTTTTGATTGCATAGACTATTGAAAATTAGAAAAGTTCCCTGAATAGTAATTGTAAATGTGACTCTAAACGTGCCAAACATTTATTTAATTTTAGTTATAACAATGGCAATTCAGTATTATGTCCGTTATGTTTATCTTTTTTCAGATAAAATAATGATTTTTATTTTCTCTACGGAAAAAGGTAGCACTGAACCGATTCATCCTATAACCTATATTTCAGCATATGACATCAAAACTTCTTTTGCGTGTTCACATTTTGGACTTTATTTATACATACATAAATATAAAATATGTATCAAACACATCTTATAACAAATTTACAGTACAAAACCTTTTCCTTTTAATTCCAAATAAAATTGAAAGTATTTCTTTAAGCATCTAACCACATTGTTTGTAAATAATGCTATAAATATATATATAGTTATATATTGTCATACCACAGTTCATTTAATCCTGTGAACTTATAGAATAAATAATGTTATTAGTTTTTTATTGAAATACTATTGAATAAACTGAAAACAATTACACGGTTCGTCGTAAAATAAATAAAAAACGCGTTAAAATATTGAATTCATAGAAATATAGACAAGCACTGATACATGGACTTTGTTTAATTAGGCTGCCAGCTACACGAATAAATCCTCCGTTACAAACGTTAAACATAATGCGTTATATTTATTATCGAAATTATTTAAACCATACATATTTAACAAACCATTATCTAGTATAGACCGTCTGTATGTGCATACACGATTGACCAAGCAAATTACACTAAATTGCTGAGGGATGAAAGACATTTTAAATTTTGTACACAGCCGCTTAACCCTATTTAAAGGGTACCTATACAATAAACCTTCCATGTTTTTGATATGAATGTACTTTATTTTTTGGCAAAATACTTAAAAAGAGAAGTGGATAACAGTGAAAATATGGACATTGACTTAAACACTAGAAAAAGCACTTAGAGAATACCAATACTTGGTATTTATATGACCAACTGAGGTGTTTAGAAATTAGGTTTCGCTGTTTTAAAAATATCATGAAAACAAGAAAAATGGCGCAAACTACATGTCTTAATGTTACTCTATAACATTTTGTGGCCAATTGAAGTTTGAATTTTTTATTAAACCCCCACAGTTTAAGTTGTGTGACATAATCAGTCCAGTTATTGTATGAAAGTTGACTGAATATGACATTAGGAGGTCCTGGGAATATCAATAGCTGGTTTGTCATGTTTTCTCTTATTGGTTACCAGTTAGTATGTGAGACACAATCAGTATACTTACTGTGTCAAAGTCGACTGAATAGGACATTAGGAGGTCCTGGGAATATCAATAGCTGGTTTGCGATGTTTTCTCTTATTAGTTACCAGTTAGTATGTGAGACACATTCAGTATACTTACTGTGTCAAAGTCGACTGAATAGGACATTAGGAGGTCCTGGGAATATCAATAGCTGGTTTGCGATGTTTTCTCTTATTGGTTACCAGTTAGTATGTGAGACACAATCAGTATACTTACTGTGTCAAAGTCGACTGAATAGGACATTAGGAGGTCCTGGGAATATCAATAGCTGGTTTTTAATGTTTTCTCTTATTGGTTACCAGTTAGTATGTGAGACAAAATCAGTATACTTACTGTTTCAAAGTCGACTGAATAGGACATTAGGAGGTCCTGGGAATATCAATAGCTGGTTTGTCATGTTTTCTCTTATTGGTTACCAGTTAGTATGTGAGACACAATCAGTATACTTACTGTGTCAAAGTCGACTGAATAGGACATTAGGAGGTCCTGGGAATACCACCAATAGCTGGTTTGCGATGTTTTCTCTTATTAGTTACCAGTTAGTATGTGAGACACATTCAGTATACTTACTGTGTCAAAGTCGACTGAATAGGACATTAGGAGGTCCTGGGCATATCAATAGCTGGTTTGCGATGTTTTCTCTTATTAATTACTAGTTAGTATGTAAGACACAATCAGTATACTTACTGTGTCAAAGTCGACTGAATAGGACATTAGGAGGTCCTGGGAATATCAATAGCTGGTTTTTTAATGTTTTCTCTTATTGGTTACCAGTTAGTATGTGAGAGACAGGGATATACACTGTTTCGTCGACTGAATAGGACATTAGGAGGTCCTGGGATCCTATCTGGTTTGCGATGTTTTCTCTTATTATTACCAGTTAGTATGTGAGAAACATTCAGTATACTTACTGTGTCAAAGTCGACTGAATAGGACATTAGGAGGTCCTGGGCATATCAATAGCTGGTTTGCGATGTTTTCTCTTATTAGTTACCAGTTAGTATGTGAGACACATTCAGTATACTTACTGTGTCAAAGTCGACTGAATAGGACATTAGGAGGTCCTGGGCATATCAATAGCTGGTTTGCGATGTTTTCTGTTATTATTAGTTACCAGTGTTATTATTAGTTACTGTGAGATACAATCAGTATATTTACTGTGTTAAGGTTTACTGAATAGAACATTAGGAAGTTCTGGGAACTCCAATAGTTGGTTTGGACATGTCATATTGTTGGTTACCAGTTAGTATGTGAGACAGTCTGTTCAGATGCTGTGTGAGTCTTGGGAATACCAATCCCTGGTTTTTCCATATTATCTCTTCTTGGTTACCAGTTAGTGTGTGAGATAAAATCATTTTTTAACATTCCAAAAAGGAAGATAAATATGTTGAGTTCACGGAATAAAATTGTTACCATACTTCACAGATACTTCATAACAAATATTTTTATACTTAAGTTTGTATTTGAAGTAATTATTTATCGTTACCTCATGACAGGAATCTAGAAAATCAGCTTGCGCACAATTTAAGTTTTATCAGTGCGTTAACTTGAGAAGCGTTTTTCATTGTTTCAATTATAAAGAACAGCTTTTATTGAAAAGTTAACTAAATAGTATGATTGTGGTTAGTTATTACGCAATTAGTTTTCATTCACTTTTTAATATGATAAAATCGTTCACTACATACGAGTACAGCAAAGGGGTCAATGGGCGGTTGATCGTAAAACATGACTGTGACGACATTGGTTATAAACGAAATTATGGAGATATTTCTGGTTTATTAACAGGTATTGTCAAACCACAGAGGGGTTAGTTCTCTGCCATTATGGGGTACTAATATGGAAAACAAATAGGGTTTAAAATAAAATAAAAAGAATCACGTGTTAAATCACGTGTTAAGTCACGTGTAAAATAAAATATTGGATTCTAGGAAATGTAAACAAGCAGTGATACATGGACTTTGTTTATGTTTAATTAGGCTGTCAGCTACACGAATAAATCCTCTGTTAAAAACGCTAAACATAATACGTTATGCTTATTTTCGGAATTATTTAAACCATACATATTTAACAGGCCGTGATCTAGCATAGATCGTATCTATGTCAATACAAGTTTAACTAAGCAAATTACACTGAATTACTAAGGTATCGTAAAAATTGTTGAATAGCTGCTTAACCCTATTTAAAGAATACATATACAATAAACATTCCCACTATTTGCTATGAATGTACTGTATTCTTTACCCGTATATTCTAAATAAGAATTGATTAAATATGAAAATATGGAGAATGACAAAACTAGTACATGCTTATACAGTAAAATACTACTTTATATTTAATGAACTGTTAAGATTAGGCGACCTGCGATGTCGCATATAGAACTGTCTCCTCTGTGCGCAAACTAACCTAGAATATTCTGATATATTGTAGCCTTGTCAAAGTCATGAATATATTACGAGATCATTCAGTAAAAGTACAAAGTTTAAACAGAATTATGATAGATAATCCAAAATTTAGATCTTGTGGAAGCATGAATATTATTACAAAAATGAATTAATTTGAAACATTATACTAGTAGTGTTAGAGTTGACTTGTCACTCATGCTTTCTCTTGAACATCTACTTAAGGGTTTTATATGATGAGGTGTGAGGTAAAAATATAAATTAAAATAGTATTTGTGGATAATTAAAGAAATTCTACTTTTTTAAATTTTGGACAAAATCACGAGTAATTCATTTTTAAAACTATATAGCGTATTTGGAAGCTATATAGTTGTGGTGTGTGTGTGTGTGTGTGTGTGTGTGTGTGTGTGTGTGGTGTGTGTGTGTGTGGTGTGTGTGTGCGTGTGCGTGTGCGTGTGCGTTGTGCGTGTGCGTGTGCGTGTGCGTGTGCGTGTGCGTGTGCGTGTGCGTGTGCGTGTGCGTGTGCGTGTGCGTGTGCGTGTGCGTGTGCGTGTGCGTGTGCGTGTGCGTGTGCGTGTGCGTGCGTGTGCGTGTGCGTTGTGCGTGTGCGTGTGCGTGTGGCGTGTGTGTGTGTGGGTGCGTGCGTGGGTGCGTGCGTGCGTGCGTGCGTGCGTGCGTGCGTGCGTGCGTGCGTGCGTGCGTGCCGTGCGTGCGTGCGTGGCGTGCGTGCGTGCGTGCGTGCGTGCGTGCGTGCGTGCGTGCGTGCGTGCGTTGCGTGCGTGCGTGCGTGCGTGCGTGCGTGCGTGCGTGCGTGCGTGCGTGCGTGCGTGCACAACCTCCAATTCCATTACAATAACAACAAACACTTTCTTTAACAAAAACCAGCAAAAAATCTATAATGACATAAACAACATAATCAACATTAATAAATAACACACATAAATAAAATAATAAATAAATAAACAGGAAAAACACATACAATTCTATATAAATACATTCAGGAAACATGATTTTCTGTTAATATTAAATTCTATATAAAAATCTATAAAACAATACATATTTAACAATCTATAAATCTATATTTAACAATATAAAAAAATTATTAGATAGTACAAAATCATACTTATATAAATAAATATAAATTATATACATATACACACACAACATACACATATATATATATATATATATATATATATATACATATCATATCACATAATATACATACATACATATACACAGTCAGTCCATTATGATCCAATGTTAATATATTCTAAAACTTTCATTTTGAATTTAGGTTTCCGTTCCATTAATATATAATTTCCAAAATGTGATACAAATTCATTTAAAAAAACATTTTATTCCTGAATAACAAAACTGTTTCCCTTCCTATCTCTTTGAAATAAATGGGAGTCTCAATAGCAATCACATTAGATAAGCGAGTACTCACAGGACATGTTCCTCAACTTATATCTCTCCATATTTCTTTCTAATATTTACATAATTGAGCTCAATTTGTATAACTGAGAAAAAAGGTCAGAATTTTTTCTTGTTTGAAGAGATGTGAAATGCTATCAAAATTTGTTTTAGATGGTACACATTACGTACTGCAAACCTTTGTAATAATATTAACCTGTTTTCAAAATTGTTTCATAAGTAGCACCATAATGGATAATCCCGTATTTCATCGTACTTTCAAACCATGAGAAGTATAGATTCTTCAAATGCTGTGGTTTTTTAGAAATCCCCTCATATGATTACAGTGAGTAATTAATTTTTTCTTAGTTTGCCGATAAGATAATTTGCATAACAGTCCCATTTTAAAAATTTCTATCAATTACTAATCCTAGGTTATTTCACACTATTTACAACTTCAATCCTCTCACACACACACCCATACAGACACAAATGCTTATGACAACAAAAAATCATTCTCTGTTTGCAATTCCTCACACTTTGTATCTCTGTCATAAAATAATAAACACTTGGACTTGCTACTGTTTATAATTAACTTATTCTGAGGCTAGCCACCTGGAAATAACAGACAAGTCCTGAGATACTTTATGTTTCAGGGGTGCTTCTGTCATAAGCTGAGCAAAAACTATGGCCGTGTCATCAGCATATGCAAATATTGAGGAGTTTTAGCGGAATACATAGTAACTCATTTATAAATATAATAAACATGAGGGGGCCCAATACTCCCCCCTGTGCAATTCCGTGTCTTAAATTTAATTTACCACTATGCACACCACCAACTTTCACTACCTGCGCCCTACATTTACAAAAAAAGATTTAAGCCTCACTTGAATGCATCGCCACCGATTCCATACACTTTAATTTTAATTTAACAGTATATCAATATCCACTGAGTCAAAAAGCCTTCTGAAAAATCTAAATAAATAGATAAAAACCTTTTTATTTTTATTAATTGAATCCGCTATACATTTAACATGATTTTCAATGGCTAAGTCTGTTCCTCTGCCTGGTAAAAATCCAAATTGTTGACTCGAAAACAAATTTCTACATAAAAAATAATCCAGAATATCTGGTCTTTAACTATTACTTCAAAAATCTTTGCTACTGTATTAACAATGAGATCGGTCTATACGAGGAAAAATCTGGAGGATTCCCTGAATCTTCCCTGATTTAAAAATGGGAATAAACACAAGCAATTTTAAATACTTCTGGAAATACACCCTGTTCTAGTGACTTTGCTGTAAATATTAAAAAGAAGTGGGAGAAATATATCTATATTTTTTTTAATAGTTAGTATACTTATTCCATCCACGCCACAACTTTTTTTATTCTGCATTTTATTTATAACTTCAAGAATGCCGTCATAAGTTACAGAAAAAACGATTGCAGTACTATATTATCATCACAATTATCAGGCTTTATCACATACAAACATATCACAGCCAAAATTCTGCTCCCTCAAAATGTGTAGTAACATTCACATAATAATCATTGAAAACTGTCAGCCACAAATCTCTCATTACCACTTACCCTAACCATTGAATCTTCACATTGTACACGGTTATACTGATTGGATTTTATTTTTCTTCATAATATTTCTAACATATTTGCCAATATTTCTTTGTGTTACCTGTGTTTCCGTCAATCAAAGATGAAATAATAATCTAATTTGGCTTTTCTTAATTTATTACGGACAAATTTTGAAAATTCTTTATATTGTAGTAAAACATTATTATCATTCCCGTTACCAGAACACAATTTATATAGGTCATTCTTTCTGTTAACTAAGCCAATCAAGTAATCATTTATCCAAGGACTACGCTTTCTGTTTTTACTATTTAATTTTTTTAATTTACATGAATCATTGTAACACAAATTATAAATATCATAGAATGAAGCAACAGCAGCATTTATATCAGTATGTTCATAAACAGACTGCCAATCCACCTGAATCAATTTCTTCCGCAGCAGGTTGTAATCAACTACCCTACAAAAATCTATTTTGGTTGCAATTATTTATTTTTATGTTTGTATTTAAAAATTTCTATTTTTAAAGCATAATGGTCAGTAATAGTTGTCTTCAAAACATGGCAATTAATATCAATCGGCTTAGAATTACGAACCAATACATGATCAAGACAATGAGTAACTATTTTTAAATACTCTGATTGGATTATTATAACATAATTCTCAAAACCATACGACGAATACATATCAATATAGTTTTGCCCAGACCCAGAGTCCTTTAAAGTACAAATGTTGATATCTTCTATAATCAACATTGGATCATTTGGCATATCTAGAAGTTTTTCAAAATTTTCTTTTTAACTTGGAAAAATGGGAACTTAACAGGACCTATAAAATTGCCAAAATATGTGATGTGTGTGTTGTGTGTGTGTGTGTGTGTGTGTTGTGTGTGTGTGTGTGTGTGCGTGCGTGCGTGCGTGCGTGCGTTGCGTGCGTGCGTGCGTGTGTGTGTGTGTGTGGAAGCATTTTTAATGGACGAAGGAGGAAAATCGTAAATGTGAAATACCGGAGGTGGTGCAACCTGACGGCAGTAGTGGAAACTATATCCGTTTGCGCAACTTAAAAGTTAGTATGTAGTCAGCCTCAGAGACGTTTTTCTTGCTATCCGTTGTAAATTTGAAATACAGGACTGTTGTATTTTTCACAATGTGCTACATCTTTATAAATTACTGGAATTGAGTGCGTTAAATTGTTATCGATAGTGGCCGGAGTTAATAGTTGACAGTAAGTAATTATAAAAGAACGGAATATTCGACCAGTTGATCAATTTCTATAAGTGATCATATTTTATATTGATCTAATTCCTAGAAATCCGTATGTATGACTTTAATTTAATCCACCAAAGATATTTCCAAATAGGGTATTGCATCAGTATGAAATAATTTGACTTATAATTAGTTTTATTAAAATCACTTCTCATCTAACCCCGTATGCTGACCTCACCCTGTTTCAAGACAGTATAGCAAAGAAAAAAACATTGTATATTGTACATATGTACGACATGTTATACTAACATACTGTTAAAGGTGCTTACATAATGCATTAGCCTATATCTATGTCCTGAAGAATGTTATAACTTAACCACCCTACTAGCTCCCAGCCTTCTACAATATTATCAATGTTTCCGACGTTCATTTTAGTAGATATGGTCGCCTATTTATAATCTTGTAAATAATCCTCAAGACTAAGGTAGATCTCCCTCGTAAAAGATCTGGCGTTTGAATCCTCTTGGGACTTAATTACTACTCGCTTAAAACCATTATTCTCTGATATACGAAAACTAAAGAAACCCCTCTGATCTATGCTGCCAATTGTCTGATATGTAAATAAACTTTCATCAAGGTCTCTAATTATAAATGGTGTTTTGTATTTTTCTAGCTTAACTTGACAAATTTTATCTCTATACTCCTCTACAGACACCCAAATATCAATTACTTGTTTTTTCCAACTATTACTATTTTAAAGTAAAATCAGATGAATGTTCAAAGAGATTTTCCTACCTATAAGCTGATCAAGAAAATCCTTGGTAATTAGCTTATAAACCAATCTTTTATAAATTATTATTCAACAGGAAATTCAAAAATTATTTTAATCTAAATAATAATAACGTGCAATAAACTAATATAATTATAATTTACAATACATTTATGATGTACAATAAAATTTTTTATTGTATGTATTGCTTTACATTTCCTCCATCGCAAAACTCATTTTCTATGCGACATTTTAAATGTATACAAAATTCCCTTTTACAAATACTAAATGTTCTAATAATGGCATAATTTTAACTAGCGCTTTCAAAATCATACTCTCTTAAACTTAGTTTTAGTTTCTTTGCTTAAAACAAATCAAACAAATCTCTTGAAGGCATCTACGTAAAACCTAAATATCAAATTGAAACTTAAACCTTTATTCGTGTGTGACCTTTTTCGTGGTGTCAATTTAAGTATTTGTAAAAACAAACTTTTAAAGACTTAGTCAAAACATCTCTCCTCAGTGATATATGACCAATACCGAGTTCACTGTATTGACCTAGTGATCTTAACAATTGCAATTTGTTTGCTTTTTCAGACCGTACGAGTGTGTCAAGGGCCTGGCAACTGTCTTCCTTGTGTATACAACAAAACCCCGTTACGTGAAAGAGCGACTTCCTTGATGAGACCTCGTAAGCCTTTAGAAAACAGCCCAACAAAGGCTATGTCCACCAGCACAAATATCTCAACAATTGGCGAGTGTAATTTCTTTTTAATGAATACTGCGCTTAATAAGGCTAAATATAGTCTTGAAGCATTATGTTACAGATAATAATTCACATCTTCACAGAAAATACAGAAGAAAGTATCTTTAATAAGGACAAAATTAAAGTTAAAATTAATAAACAACAGTTTTATTAGAAGCTAGCATCTTTTGAGCAGTTACATGCAGTTTCCGTGGTATAGCTAGACAGTATTCGTAAAGAAATCATAGTGGTTTTAGACATTAATAATTTTTCGTGGAAGAATTTGTTATAAGATTATTTTATTTTGTTTGGAGGAAAAGTTTTATTTTTACATATACTATCTAAAAAATACACATTGCTCCGGTGGAACCCATAGAAGAATTGATTCAACGATTTGTTTATTAGACGAGTTCTTTAAGAACATTTAATTTATGCATAGTAGCACTTTAAGGTTGCTAATTTATATTTAAAAATTTTAAAACTGCTCTTAAAACAAAGTACTGAGTAAAAAGATATTTCAAGAAGTATTTACTTTGTATAGTCTAGATTGTTAAAACTCAATTTAAGGTATTATATCTTTGTATGGTATTACCAATAGAACTGATTCTTAAAATTTAAAAAAATATAATAAAAACTGCAATTATATTAAACAATAATGGCTAATGAGAATTCAGGCATTAAAAGTAAATGTGGTTACACCATTTGTGGTATTAGAAAGTATTATTTTGTATCCACTATTTATTGGAGATACAGAACTCATTCTTTTTAAGATCGTATCTATTTTTATTCAAACAAATAATGTTTTTTAACAAAGTATTGGAAATATGTACAAAATAGAAGTTATAATGCCAGTATTCTATGAAAAGTAGTTTATTTATTGGAATATAAAAATAAGAATAATTAATATAACACATGTGGATAGTGCTAGTACACACTACCGAAAGGACAGCTTTTCAGTGCTTTAACTTTTATAATATTCTAAAGTTCAATATACTGTTGTTGGTCATAAATGAGGTTGAACAAAGCGAAATGTTCTGATAGTATTATTGAAGAAATCATGCAAGCATCTCAAGCAATACAATACCCTTTCAATTTTGGAGCGAATCTGCACAATCTCACAAGATCTGAGTATAAGGTTTTTAAGCTTTACATGCAGGGAAGTTTAGAAAAATAGTGTTATACGGCCAAAGGCTTAGTCAAAACAGAAGCGTTGTATATCAACATACAGATCTAAAATCCGCAACCCAAGGAAGAAATAAAGAAAACTTAATTCAACTTCACAGCACAGACAAAGCTAAATTGTTTTTGTAAAAATGGAAAGTACGTAAGAGTTTTGAGCTTACTTTTGATTTTTTTCTTCTATATAATCGTTCGTTTAAGTTTATCCAAAGTCGATTAGACAAGGATTACTAGTTGCCATGATTATATTAAAGGTATTATATACTTTTGTAAAAATATGTATTCATAAAAAATAATTGGCCATAATATTGCGTTGACTTACTATTTTTTCTTGGGATGATGATTATATTTGTAGTATATAAAAAATTCATTTTGTATTAGTCAAGACTTCAATATGCTAAAATTTTTCAGCATCGGCATATTAGTAACGGTAACATCATATTAGTTAACCTGTCGATTTCAGCTACTTACAAAGTTTTTTACTTTTAATGTTTCTGAGGTGTTGTAAACAACATTGAACATTTTTTCAAGAAAATATCAACAAAACATATATATTATTTGGTTTTTGTTGTATTTTGAGTTATAAAGTATCAATAGTTTTACTAGTTATAATAACAGGGTTTTTTTATCAAACCTTCACAAAATCAAATTCTCTATACGTGTGAAAACTTACTCATATTATACGGTTAATGCATTTAATTAGCATAATGTCCAAGTGCATTTTTATTTATTTTTTAACAGATTATGGAGTCATACCAAACATCAGTTCTTTGTTTTATCATCTTTTTGTTGATATTACAAATACAATAGGATCAACACAGTTCATGGATTTTGTCCTGGATTAAGGATATGTACAGTTGTGATAGTTCACAACTACGGTACAGTAGTGTGAACAAATTATACAGGCAGGTGCAGTATAATTGGATTGGGTCAGATAGATGACATAGCTATTGTGGATGGGGAGTGGGTGGAGGGAATCTGCATACTGAGCACAATATACATAACACAGCTGATTGGCTTGGTACAGTCTGGGCCATTATGATATTATATGCTGATGGAGAGAGCAGTTTATTGGAACACTGCGATTCCTATTCTAAATTAATTGTTTATAGTTTGTATAAGTTTCTACAAAGTTGGATATTATAATATGAAAAATATATATGTTTTGGAGCTATGTACAAAGACAGATTAGGTAAGGGAACTACTTCAAACAATCAATACTAATGTGTATAAAATTATCACGTAATAGTAAAAAATACTGTTTGTAATTAAAACTTAAGATTGTTGAACCTAGGAAGGAGCATTATAAAAAAACAATGGTGGATTTACAATTGCACTGGAGGAAAATAACGATGGAAATATAATGATCTGGCATGTATTTACGTTTTCAGTGTTGAGAATAAAAATTAAATGAGATAAAACTAGGCTTTATTGGAAGCTAACTTAATTCTAAGACTTTATCCCAACTCCTCTTTTCCAGAATGAATGAATAAGGGAGTACATTTCTCTCATGAATAAGTTCAAAAATTGTTGCTGAAAACATTAAACTGGTACCCCAAAACTGTACACAAAACTCTGTACCCTTTCACACTACGAAGTGTTGGAACCCAAACCCACTTTGGCCCATTTATTCAAACTAGTTCAAGAAACTTTTAGACTATTTCCGCCAGGAAATACTTCTGCAAACGCATTTATAAAACATCAGACAAAATCTCTAAAACATGGCAATCGACAAGAGAAAATTGAATTTCATACTAGATTTTTCAACAACATTAGTAAATATGTTGATAAACAGTACAAATCACCAGAAAGGTTATATATTGAATATTCAACCACTGTTTACGTATTAGTTTAGCAGACTGAATATGGCCATATCAACATTTAATTTTGATATGGAGCTAATCTCCAAAATAACATATTAGAGACCACTCCATCAAAATATTACACACTTTTTTTGCTATTAGTCTTATTTAATTAAAAACGAATGAAATTGAGGCTACTGCCTTTTGTGTTTTAATCTGGTAAACATTATAGTCTATATTTCTTGAGAAAACTATTCAATAACTAAACGATAGTTGAAATAAAAATTGCACAAAGTATAAAGATGAACCTTAAGTTTATTAAGATTTAACTACAGGAATTCACCATTATCCGAGGACAACATAATCGTCGTTTGTTTAGACCTGACAATTTTCGAGATTCAATCAACCAAAACAGGCACACATTTCTAAAATCAATGATTTGGTCTTTTCAAACCCACGAGTGTGGTAAAAATATGATCAGAATATGTTCCTCTACGAACATAACAAACAAACAACAACTCAATACACGCCAAACTCAATAGACGATATCTTGAAAACCATCAACTGGATGAAAGACTACTACCAACGGGTTATAGATAAAAAAGCGTGTATAATTATTATAGGTATGAAATGCTGCTATAATACTTGTTATTGCCTACGCCCTTGACCAACATCTCACAACTATGTTGCATTTGTTATTTAATGTGTCCCCATTTAACAAGTGTCATTACAAGTATAAATACTAAGTTATCATCATAATTAGTAATTTGGTTAGTTTCATCATATGACTTAATGTAAAATAAGTTAAACTATCAAAGATATGAAATCTTTTCACGCAGACGGTACCCGACGTTATCATTAAGTTGGAGGGTAAACTCTCCAATGATGGTCGTAAATCTTGCTTATCGCTAAGTTATGCAATTCTACTAATGACATTGTCCAAGGAGAATGTAAAGTTACTCAGTGCCTGTCCTCTGATCATTTATTACACTTAGGTAAACTAACATAGCTCAACTCCAGATGTTATCTATATGTGCATAAGTATTTAGATTATTATGATTGCAGATTAGTATTGGCTATACTTAGTATTAATTTAAGCTGTAATTATTGTTTTATTATCATAGCAGCTATTGCCGCAAAGACATTTAAATCCTGCGAACACAAAAAGGTGAATTTATCACCATGTATGAAGGATTAAATTATATTGTATAATTTAATCTAGAATAAACAGTACCATTTTCTACAGGTAAGTCCACTTCATCTGAAACATGAGTTACAGTAAAGGGAAGATACTTAGTCTAGCAGCTACTCGGTGATATCGACCACGTTCACTAGTCAAACTCCAAAAAATACACCTATCCAAAAATATTAAAGAGAACAAGAATTGTTCTGTACCAATACATGTAAAAGTTCATTTCCGGAGCAGAACCACCCTTCCAGGTTCTTCCTAAAATTGATTCATACATGCTAAGCTCCATACATATGATAACGCTTAGCTAAGAACAAATGTTTTACATACTCTTGCTTCATAGAAGATAACACTGATAGTTTTAGTTGAGTGATAAAATGGGAGTGATTTAGGGAGGGAAAGGCAATGACAGCAGTGCTTTCACATGTTTATGCCTCTTTAAATTAAAATGCTTAAAATCATACTTCGTAATAATAAATGATTATGCAGGTACCTGTAATCTGACGAGTACATAATGTGTATAAGTTTTTAATTTATAGTACATTTGGATGTTCAAAAACAAAAATAAAGACATCGGGGAGTTACAAAACAAAATATATATTTCTTCTAGGAATTGCAAACACTTATGAACGTTTTAGATATTTATATTTGTTTTCTTTGTAAATCACGAGACACGTGTGTGTTAAAATTAATCTATGTAGGACATTGGGAAGTTGAAAAACAAAAAAAAATAGTTCTTTTAAGAGTTTTAACCCATTTCAACCAGTTACGGGTGGTTCATTTTCATGAAAATGGTTTGTTTTTCTATTTAGGTGATGAGAAAAGTCCGTGACTAATTTAATCTGTTTAATAAGTTAGGAATAGGGTTTGCACTCCATTAAAACACCTGTGGGTTATTGATAATCATGAAACTGATATTCATTGTCTGTTAAGAATATGGGACACGTTTGTATCACATTTCATCTTTCTAGGACACCGAGTTAGTACTTACGAGATGATCCCTATGAAAATGTCAAATTTCAACTTTCAGAGATATCGGTAAGTTGGGTAATTAGTGATGAGTGAGAGTGGGAGTGAAATGGTTTGCCCTTTATATACCTATGATGCAATTTCAAACACACCTGTATAGATCACATTCCAAGAAATACATAGTGTAGTATCTCAACGTCATGTAAATTTAATTTGGGACGTGTTAGTTACGGAACATAATCACAAACTATCTCAGATATTCTATTAAATCCATGTTTGTAGGATTAAATATTTATAAAAGTATTATTAATTTTAAAGTGTATTATGTTTAAAAATATTTTGAGGAAATGTTTAATTAAGAAAGTAATAAATACTCAAATATATTATGAATTATTGTTAAGACCGTGTATAAAAGTTGGTAATCCAATATTTAGTTTGAAATGTAAACCAAATTCAAATCCAATAAAAGACTCTACATTCCTTTCATTATATTAACACAGTTTGCATATGGCCCAAGATGTGATGTTAGCAGGAGCGGATAAGAAGAGACAAAACTATCCCAAGGAAAATAAATTTCTTAAAATAATTTGTTTGAAGATTCCTACCCCTCACCCCATTTCTGTATCTAAAAATTGTAATTTTGCAACAATATATTTATATTCTTAGTTGTTTTATACATGTCTCATATATTATTATTAAGTTAACGGTCTTGTTAATTTAGAGTTTTTTTATTGCTAATTGTTAAGTCAGGAAAACAGTTTTAATATTTAAAATAATTATAATTGAAAGGTCTAGTCTAAAGACGATTAACTAAAAGATCTTTTCGGTGTGTAATTAAACCTGTTGTATATTTATTTCAATAAAACACAGTTTTAAATATTGATATCTCGCATGAATCGTACAACTTTCGAACGCTTTCTTTATTTAATTAATAAGTAAGCTCTTTCATAATAAAGTCTGGATACAACTATTTTGTGAGCTTTTGGTATGGAAATTAGTCATACATTGACAAGAATGATCATTCAAAATATTCGTAATAACACGTTGTAAACAACGTATATTAGTCAGTGAAAGAGTGCGATGACAAAATCTTAACTATTTTAAAGTCTATATGAGCTGTTCAACTAGTATTCCTTGTATTTCTGCTGTTTTCATATGAACTTACCTACCCAAGGCTTGCAGGTTAAAGGATATTTACATTACCTGTAACAGAGAAAAACTAATTATAATCAGATTCCATTTGACATTGATTATAGTGAAACTTATTACAAAACGGCATGTTTTCCAACACTTACCAAACATTCATAGTATTTAAATTTTCATAGAAAAAATGTTTATTTATTTTATTAAAGTTAAACGAATAGAAACTGCATTACATTAAGTATAGTTGTATTACAAATTAACATTAAAATTTAAAATTATTATTAATTTTGTATTACACATAAAACTGTGAATAATCGGTCTAAGATATTGCAATGTAGTTACGTAATTATGTTCAATTAATATTTATGATCTCACATTTATTCTTTATTTCGATAACATTACTTTAAAATGTAATATATGAGACAAAAAGCATTTAAATATGATACAACCTTCAGTAAATAACAAAAATATTGAAATAGACACAAAACTCTATTAGCGTATTAAGCTCAAAACTTTCCTTATATTTTAAAGAATTACTCTTCGGCAATTCTTACGTCCATAACATATATTTTTGCCGTTTGTTTGTTCATTACATATTCAGTATATTTTATAAATATTTATATTTTATAAGTTTTTTCGTGAAATAATAAATCTAATAAAATAAACGTGGTTTCGGAGTGTTACGACTAGGTATTTTTGACTAGTTAAAATTTTATTTATTAGTTGATTATGTTTTCTTTGCTTCAAAAAGTGAGAAAACGTGTATTTGTGTAATTTATTCTCAGTTTCAACCCATAATCAATTTAAAGTTATGAATAATTAAAGTTTTTCAGTTTCTGTGTGTAAAACTGTAATATCTTCCCTATTTTTTTTTTTAATTATTTTCATAAGCTTATTCTCTTTAAAAAACTAAAAAAAATTATTTTGTGTTCTTCTTGTGCAGAAACTCTCTAAAATGATGCACAGTTTAATTTTCTACGGTTTCTGGAAGTGCAACAGACACATTTTAAAAGTTTTAAGATTTCTTACTAGACGAGTAAGCCTTTTAAGATGATTAAGGAAAGTTTAATTTTGTGACTCATATTTATATTTTTCTCCAGAACTCTACAGATATCTTACCACTCTTTTCTGTAAAGTGTTATATATGCTGTAAAACGATGTACGTTTATAGCAGAATAAAATGTGTCAAGCAATAAAATTATGCTACTTTTAAAAATATAAAATAAATTAAAATATACTTAAATACATTTTTAATTTAAATTTTTAGTTAAAGACGCAATAAAATTTAATACAAAAATATCTATATACTATCTTTAATGATTTCCAGAAGAAGGAAATTTTAAGATAATAATGATAGTTAAGATTCATTCATTAATTAAAAAATGGCGGCCTTTTGAATTTTTAAGTTGATTAACACGAAATGAGATAAACATATAGAACAGTTGTAGCAGTAGATAGTTTCATTTTGTCTTATCCAAATGCAATAAAATGTGGCCTAAAATATATAGCCCAAATGTGGCTATATTTTTTTGAACGTCATCTGCTATGGTGAAACACAAAGCGACAAAACAAACTTGCTGCTAAAAGTTGTCTTTCATGTATATTGACAACTGGAAATATTATAAAATGATTTTTGTGAAAAATTTATAATTTTATCAAACAATCTAATTTATAAGTTGAAAATTGTATTGTTTACAAAAATTGTTTGTAAACAATATTCTCCCAACCAGAAACACACCTAACATATTTCAATATTCTCCTTAATTTGCTAAGCATTGTAGTATAACACCGAAAAAAATGTATTATATTTTATGTGTTAGGTAGGAATTTTATATAAACTACATAACGACAGTTGACAATTACTGTCCAACGTGTGATCCTCTAGACTGTAAAAACAGAAACATTATTTTATTTACATTTATTTAGTAATACTATTAAACTGATATTATAATAACAATATAATGAGTACGTTATAAAAGTGGCCAAGAACAGTTCTCAGTTGTTCTCGTGTTACATCGTTTGACATGAGATACACGTTAGCTACAAGAGATCTGTCTGGTTTACCCAGCAGCTATCCAGTGTAAACTAGTTGTAGACGTGTTCACTTTCTCTCATTAGTTGCAAAATTGAGTGCACTACAAAGTTTTATATAAGATCTTAAAGGAGCGGAGCAACCGAGTTCTACACACGGCACAATAAAAAAGTTATGGTGGGAAGGGTTAATACAATGCGAGTATGGAATTTAGTTTAATTTCACCTTCCACTTAGTAAGGCTTTCTGAGATTCGACACTGTCATACACAGACTCATCGCATTGCCGATAGTTCGTTTTGCTGGATCCCTTCAGAACAGTCCAAATACTAGAAGTTAAGTCTATGGCTTGAAAAATCAACTGTATCTACTATAAATGTGTAATATATAAAACATTCGGTTGCTCCTATGTGCTCATTAAAGTCAGATATTGATAAAACTTTTAATGGGATGCTTATACGGTAAGGCATAATAAGTAATAATTAACTATAAAACCAAAAATTCACCAATGATGAACATTGTGTAATTGTTTCTTTCTTATGGGCAAGGAATTGTTTTAAAGCTTAGTAGAATTTTGGACATTTGCCATCGTTATACTTTACAAAAATAGAGCACTGATTATCAAGGATTGAAATCTACCCTCTTTGTCAATTAATTATCAATGATCCTATACTATTATACATAAGGTTATGTATGCACAAAAAAACCTTAAAATATTGTTTTTTTTATTAAATAAGCATACACTAAACTATACTTGACAACAAAGTTATGTTGTAAGTCAAAACAAAAATGCAATGACTGATAGTAAAACAGCGTAAAGACCAGACTGGTAAGAATGGACGTGTGATTTCATTGCATTTAATAAAGAGAACTACAAAACACTTAGCGGTAGATATGGTAATTTTATGCATGAAGATTCAAAATATTAAACAATACAATATATACAGATTACACTTAATAGATTGAACAGGTGACTGACTGTCGTACGGTAGCAAGGTCGCGCTATTGGTGTACGAAGCCTGTGCAAATAACGCTCACGTATGACGTTTTAACAAGCTTATGAATATTCAAGCGGTTCCCTGTTGCTCAAACCGCCCAACCTGATTGAACGGAAACTGGTTAAAGCTTTGAACATACACAATCTTGGACAAGTGAACTCTCCTCTAAATTTATATATGTTTGAATGCAAAATGAATATATTTTATAAATAAACATTAATCGAAAATGTGTTGCTATGTGCTAATATCAATTATGGAAGGCTCAATTCGGCTAATTATTATTTTAAAATACTCGATGAATTCCTAGCAAGGTTTATATGAAGAGACCGATTAGAAAAGTTACGTAGAATATATTGGAATTCAAAAAAAATCACTAAAAATTATTTATGTTTCAAAATCCAAATTTAACTGACTCTGCTATTGACACTTTGAGCTGAAGTTTGACAAACTGGGTGAAATGTATATTTGTATTTACATTTTATAAACCATTAATTTATCGGTGCTTGATTGTTAGTATATTGCAGATAGGAATACAAGCTTAATGTCTACATTTTACTCCAGATTGCACCAGGAACGAATTTAAAATATCTACTGCGTTGTAAGTATTATTAAAAACCGTTACAAAACTAACCTTAATGAAAAAAGCTGTGATTATTTTCACATACGGGACTCAACAAACTGGTAGACTTTCTTAATATTGTGATGACAATGTGACAACACTTAGGATTAAGGAAAAACAGTCTTTCCCAGCCTACAGTCCAAAAAACAACGAGACTTCACAATGCATCATCTTATAGACGATTATTTTATAAAGTTTCATGACCTCAATGAGAATTTTCCCCTTGTACCGGAGGCAGGAACTGACAATGACAGTTCATTTTAATACAAAATATACATAGTATACTTCATATAAATTAGGTCGAAAATAACGTTCCAATAGATAATTTGTAAAGTAAAAAAGCAAGGCATTTTTATCCAAAAATAGAGCTGCGATCTTTTAAAACCGCTATGAACGTTTCTTAAACTTACTTACATAAAGCTGTTGATACATCCGATAAGAACATTGATAATAGAAAATATTTTGTTGAAAACAACAAATTTGACCAAAGATTTTATAGAGAAATTAATTTAAAACTGAAACTTTACTTACTACTACATGTTTGTGGTATTACATAAATTTGACTTAATTAAGTTATATCCGCCTTGCTTAAAAAATGTTCATACATCTTTGCAGGAATCAATTAAGATCAGCTAAACTGAAGTTGCAAATATTTACTTTATAATTAAGTTATTACTTTGTTTTGTTGGTGCCAAGTTGAGATTATGCTAGTAAACGTATTCATTTGTACTTATTCCATTTTATCGCTTACTTCCGATAACTTTATATGACAACGATTTAGAAACTTTGTACTAACACCTTGCAGGAAAAAATTGTTTTTGAGACCTACGGTTTCCCCACCTACAGTGTTTTACTTAGCAATACCGAGCTGATACAATAGTTATTGAAAACAGCAAAAATATCTATAAAATAAGTAAAAATATTTAATATTCTCGACAGCAGATTCTTATTTTAAAATAGAAATAAATGTGCTCTATCCAGAGTTAACGAACACATTACTGTGGAAAACGCTACAATCAGCACAATTCATTCTCTGAGTGGGACAAATCGTCACCGCTTCTTTGTGTAACAATCAGAGAAGACCTACTCAAGCTCTGCAATTTTCTTTTTCTTATAATGGTTTGTATCCGTCCACGTTCTCTTGCTTCCACTCGATTTTCATTAAAATATACAATTTTAAAACGTTTAATGACTAGGTGAGATCAATTCTGTTGCATCGAATACAAATAAATAAATAAAATTACATATATCTAGATAAAGTAAAGATCTTTATGAAAATCAACTAAACAAAGGGTGCTGAAACAAGGTTGCAACTCATAGAAAAACTATTTTTCATTTTAAAATTTCTCTCTCTCTCACATATGTCTTATGCTCCCAACAATTAATTAATGCCAGCAAAAATATCAAGGACCGCTCAATTAAATGGGCGCTTATAGCCGCTATGCAACCGAAGTAGACTTTTCAGATAAACAGGAAGCGCGTTGCAAGGGCCGGAAGGAAATATTTTTGATCAAAGAAGGTTTCTTATAACTACCTACGTATATATTTTCTTGATCCGAAGACTACTAAGACACAAAAATAAACTTAAGGAGGAAATCACGAGCAAAGCCATAAATATCTGCTAATTTTCCTATAGTGTAAATGTCCGTCCTAAACGAAAAAAAACTTTAGTAGAAAAATCATTATAACCTTTTATATCATACTATTTTTTACATATACGATTTGGGGACTAACTCACAATTACAATAATAATTAATAACTTTAGATTCGTGTAACGTATGTATAGGATAATTCCTTCATTATTATTTTTAATGATTGAACATTAAAAAAAGTATTATACTTAAACTTACACAAGTATTACGGAATGAAATTTCGTTATTGTATTATGTTCCTAGAATTTAATATTATAGGTAATTAGTATTTAACTAAACACTAATTGAACGGTCATTTTGGGTCAGTATTAATAATTATCTGAATTGTGAACAGTAAACTTCAGCGGAAAGGTTTCATAGGAAAGTTTGCACCTAATGTAGGTGATATGTGCTCGCCATAACAGTTAGCTCTAATTGGAATTCTCCTGCCTCTGTAATGGACTCTGGTCCAAAACTCTAATTTACTCGAAAACGTGTGATCTGATTTTTTGAAAAACTAATTTAAATAATGAATGTAAAATAAAATAGGGTAATTTGGTAAATATAATAATAAAAGTGGTAACGTTATTCATTTATTGGTTTATTTACGCTGTAAAAAGGGTTGCAAATATTATTTTATATTTAAACTTATGCCAATAACCAATAATATTAAAATAAACATAACATAAATTCGCAATATCCCCATACTGCTTTAAACAGCTTAACTTTTTAAAATAAATAAATTAAAATTGCATAAATAATTAAATATAATATTAATTTTAATTAATTCGTCAATTAAATTTTTAGTAGTAAGCAAAATATTATCTGTATAAATTAATTTTAAAATATTAATGACTCAATGTTACAACAACTTGAACTTACCAAAATAATTAAAACAATTTAAACTTAAGAAGGATAACATTGCATAAGCGAAGAAGGCCCTATTGAAAATTCCAGTCTTTTTATTATTTCTCAATTTATTAAAAAATGAATCTACAGTCATATCAAAATTTTCAAACTGGCTGACATATTTCCAAATTTTTGTATTTGCATATTTACTCCATATGGTATTTTAATATTGATTACAATAAAAATTATGTACATAATTATTTGTGGAGCCACCTGACAATGTAACCTTTTGTTTCGAAAGACCTCGTCCAAAAAATAAACTATATTGAAAAAGTGTATTTTTAATGACATTCACTACTATTTTTTGTTTCAAATTGTCTTCAATAACAGGTGTTATCATTAAAAAAAATTTAAACATAAATTTATACTCAATTATTTGTTATTATTTAATAATATTTGTATATTTTTGCAATTACTATGAATGTTTGCTAAATACAAATAATTATCAACTCAAAATAAACGTTTTATATTTTTATAGTTTTGAAAGAATTTCATGATAATGTTCATAATAAGTTATTTCTCCTTCTTCTGATTTGGTGTTGGTTCTATGTGTACGTATTTATTTTAACGAATAATTTTTACTTTGGATGCTTTTAATGTTTTAGTTTATCACGATCTGTTTGCTTCTTTCACCTTACATATTAGAATTTAACAGTTTGGAAACTTAGGTTTCATTGAGTAATGTTTTTACCAAAACAATCATTCCATTAAAAACATAACACCATGTATTGATTTGTATTTTTTATGGTAGTATTTTTGGTATGGTAAAGCTTTTTATACACTGTTTCGAACTCGGTTTATAAAAGTTAATTGTTATTAACAGCTACTTGTTTAAAGTTGGTTTAAAAAAGTCTACATAGGTTATGACTACAATGTTTAACAATATACTCATTTCTTGGCGTTTTAGATTATTTTAGTTTTTTACGTTATTAGAATTGTTGAAACATTATTCAAAATATTTGTCCCAACTAAAACAAAATAGAAGAACAGCAGCTGAGTATTAGTTTATTTTAATAAATAAAAGGTAGACTTAAAATGACAACAAAGAAGTAAAGTTTGAAGTTGAAAAAGCTTACACCTTTTAAGCTAATGGACTTGCCGAAAGTTTGAAGTAAAGTTTGAGTTGTACAAGAAGTTGGACAAAGTCCACGGACGTGAGGTGCATATTTCATGGCGAACAAAGTGACGATAGGCGCTCCAGACTTTCAAACAAGAACCTAGTTTATGCGCTTATCTGATAAGTAGTCAAGTTTCCCTTACTTCTATACTAAATTATTGTTTTCTAAGTTATCTGAGTAAAAATCTAAAATACAAATAAGGTTCTCATGAAAAAGCACATAAAAGAATACAAATAAACGGAATATTTTTATTAAACCCATTAAGTGCCGTGTCGTTCTGTTCTATGAATTTTCGGGCTATCGGAGCGAGAACGATGCAGACGTTTATACGGATTAGTTGAACAAACGCACCCTAGCGGCAATAAACTGCAATCACGAGATAGTTACGTATATTAAGTAGCCAAACACAACTTGAAGGCGCTAAATTATTACGTATATTCGCTTGAAAATAAATTTCTGGTCGACCTTAAAGCTTGAGTGTTAGATCACTTTATAATCAAGTACATGTACGTGTCGCGTGCGTCTTTCTATAATTTTTGTGGTTAACAGGAAACCTCAGTCTACCAAAAATCTTAAAATAGTCCATAACTATATTTATAACTATGAGTAGTATTGGCCATCATGAAATAATTTTCATTATTTATTAACGTTACTTGAATTAGAACGTTGCAACATATGTATTTATTTGTGTTACAATTAGTTAAGACTGTATGTACAAATCCTAATGCTAATAAAATTATACATGTGAAAGTTTCTTTGTTTGTTTGTTTTGCTTTCATGCATAAACTATTCAACCGATGGCGCTGAAATTTGACATGGACATTCTTAGGTCGCCTAAGATGAACATAGGCCTATTCTTATTGAAAATCCTTCCGATCTACGCCTCACTGTTTTACAAAGTAGCAACAAAACCTTCATGTCCAAAGTTGTATAACATTAATTATAAGAGCATTTATAATGTAACAAACGGCTCTGCGTAAACATTGTTTATTATTTATTTCTTTATCTCTTTTCATTTATAGTGAGTACAAATATTTTAACATCGTTTTCAATTTCTTCGATGTGGTAAATACTCATCTATCTTACAAGAAGCCCCAAAACATAAGATGGTCAGAATTTGAAACCGGAGACTTCCTTTGAATCATTCGGTAAGAAGTATGCAAGATAAAAGTTCGCTGAACTATGCTTTTGAACTAATATACCAATTCTAGCTCTAAATGTTCTAAAATGTTAACAATATTTTTCAGTTGATAAAGAAACAAATGTGTAGTGTCATTGTTAATGTACTTATAGCTGTAAGTTTTTATCAAATGTTAAGTAATACATCTAAAAGACAATGGCACTATCTAAAAAAAGTAAATTAGAATGGCCAAAAATGTAAAATTTTTGATGTATTTTCTTGGTCGTGGCAACAAGGCAAACTAAACATTTGTGTCGGAAATATAAGTCACTCGAACCAGAAGTTCTTATACAGGTGCAAAACCTCCGAAATTGAATTGTTAGTAGCCCCGGGTAATTGTTAGTATATATTCTCATAAATTAAATTATATTTTGATTAGATTCAGTACAACACTATCTATTTTGGCAATTATATTTTACCTGAGGCTAAAAGCGCTAGAAATTAATTAGTATCTTCCGTGTGTAAATCAAAGTTTGTATATTTTTTTGGTTTGACATAATTCTACCTAAAATTTTGATACTTGGAGAAACAAATTAACACAAAACTAAAATTTATCATATTATTATTTGCAAGAGACTAATTTTTACGTTGGCACAAATTATTCGCTTGAATCCGTATCTGTTATTTACCGGATTGTATCATGCGCTTGTGGTCTTCAGTGGCTGTAACTATAAAATTATTGCAAACAGAACCCTTACAAAATGTTGTCGTTTTTTATACCACAACTTAATGCCGACTACAGTTTTACTTAGATTAAACTATGTTTAAAACACGATTATGTTAATTTCTTAATAAATAATAGTAACATACATATACAAATGCATAAAAACATTGTGAACCTACGTTGTAACAAATAAGTAATATAATATAGGTATTTACGGTTCGGTAAAGGCGATAAAGTCATCCCTTGCTGCTGGCCACCATATAGATAAGGCTGCCTTACATAATGTAGCTTTCACAATATGGCTACTACACCTCTAGAACGTAAACTTTCTGCAGAATTACTTGCCTCTAGGCTTTTGTAGAAATACTGTATGATATTGTCGTATTGGTTTGGATTATGATATATGTATCATGTCTTCATACAACTTAAAAGAGTGGCATAATTAATATAATTTACGGTTTCACAGTAGGAAGTAAGCCGAAATAACAAAATGCAATACGAAATAGAGCTATACGATTTTAAAGATAATTAAGAACTTTCTTTATCATTTGTATAAATATATATAGTCTACACGATTTAAAATTGTATTTAAATGAAATAGATAATCATGGGAGTCAATGTATTATTCCAAGTTTATATTCAATTTAAAACTGTTATTTGTCTTCAAGGTTTATTTAAAACCTTGCCTTACTGCAGTGTAAATATGGATTCCAACAAATTTCATATACATTAATATCTGAATATACTGGATTTTTTTATAAATGTAAACTTAATGAAGGCTGGTCAAACTGGAAAAACAGAATATTCCAAGTATAATCTTGAAATTCCTATTAAAATGAAAGACTAGTTGATCGTGTATTTTACGTTTGAAGTAATTGCTATCACTTTTACAAGTAAAGAATCAATTTTTTCAGAAGTAAGTAAACAGAATATAAAAGAACCGAGAGTAAAAGCTGGTGGTTCATCTTAAGTAAGTGGCTCATACTTTCAATTTTTTGCCTATATAAAATTATATACCTAAGACTTACTTATGTTCTTTGTTTTTTTGTGGAGTGCTGAAAAATCAAAAGTCTGAATTTTCGCAGTTTTTGCACTATAACATGTTAAGCCACTACATTTTTAAAATTTTTTGCGAGCAATGAACTATATTGATAGACATCCTCTCATCTCATGTTATATTCTTGATATACGTAGTGCTACCATTTGGAAATATTTGAACTACACACAAACGTTACTCGTCCACCCTGACTTCATTCACAAACATCCAGCAAAAAACATTAATATTTATAGTTGTAGAATGCTTTGTCATTAACAATGAATACAGTCATATTTAAATCGTAAGTATTTAAATAAATTTCTGCAAAGTACTTTTAATTAAAAGTTGTTTTATATGTAAACGCACATATGGAGAAGGTTTGTTTCGGTTCGTCGGTGTATCATTTGTTTTAAAAGTATATCCTTACTCTAAATTCGGGTAAAATTAACATTTTCGAACTGATTAATGATCGTAACATATAAAAGACTAATTATTATTCATGTATTATACAATAAATAGATATGATCATAAATATCATTTCCTTTAGAGCATCTAATCAATGTTTACCGTTTATATTTTATTGAACTAAGCTGCTGAGTAACTTGAAGGGATGTTTTTATAGGTCACTTACCCCATTTGTGGGACCATTAAATATATAATATAACGATTTAAATAATTTTTCATCTCCTAAAATTAGCTCCGTCGCGTCGCTTGAATAATTTGTATTCATAATAGAATTAAATAGTTATTTTTACTTTAACCACTATTATTTTAGTTTAGATTGGTCATAGCACATTTAACATTATTAAACTAACAAAATTACTTCATTTTAGTTTTAAAACGGTAAATATTCTCAGCATTTTAGTATTTCTTTTTACTAATTGCAGAAGCATTTAAGGGAAATCTGTCACATTCTCAGTGAAAAACGGTTGAAAGTCTTAAATGTATTTTTTTTATCCACTACAAAAAAAAAAACAATTGCTCAAAGGCGAGACCATTTCCAAGTAGCATACTCAGGAAATATTAGTTCCAAAATTTCCTTGTCTTGGCCAGACTTCATTGGTTCATTCCTCGATGTAATTTAAAAGGGCACATTTGTACAAATTTTTAATGAAAACATTCAACATACGAACTTTAATATTCCAACAACATATCACTAGCTGACCAAAGTCTTCAACTCGGATCAATTTCTCGATGTAAGAGATTTATAACAAATACTACAACAGGACTTGTACTGTTTGTCATTTAATTATTTTCTATTCTGAAAAGATTCCCTTAGTCATAAAATAATCTTTTAAAATAAACCAAAAAGTTTTTATTTAAAAACGAATTATCTTTTGTTTCCAGGACTTTATCTTATATTTTAAATGAAATAATACATCAAATTATTTTGTTTTTTTAGCTATGATATATTTCATGTTTATTTGTTTAGAATTTAGTACGTTTTAAATGAGTTATAAGAACATATGTTTTACAAACGTTTAAAATAAAATAATTAAATCAATAAAACATTCCTTACTTTAATTATTAGCTTTACGTCAGAAAAATAGTCACATAAGTAAATCAAATGAACGAGGCTTAACATTGTTTTTGTGTTATGAAATATATTTTATATTCAGTTTTAAATACAGCCCCATTAGTAGTGTCTGTTCTGGACGTTTAATTAAAAGAGACCTGGAATTTCATTAGAGACTAACGATTATGCCCTGGACTGTGTAAACAACGACACGTGCATTCTGCTTTCATTACCGTCTCTAAACTACAAATTACTTCTCTCACAAAAATCTGTTCCAGTCAGGAAAAATGTTCTGACGCTTTAAATTATGTTATTCGATTACGTACAGCTCCATTAAAACATATTAAATTGTAGCTTTATAAATAAAACGTGATAACAATATAATAATTATTTTTCATAACTTTTTAAACATCACATTAAAATAAATAATGAAATTATCTCAGTATAAACAATATAAACAACCAGTATAAATAATTCCGTTTATATTGTTTCGCAAACTTTGGGTACATAACTTTAAAATAAAACAGAAATCGTTGGGCTAGGCTTGGAAGCTTTTTGAACCGTGAATTCGTAACATGTGCAATGAGTGTGAACAAATTTGTAAATAAATTTTTCGTACATGTTCAATATTTTAAAATGCATTTCTTTTTGGCAAAATTCGTAGTGAATCCCTTAATATGTCATATGTGTATTATGTTTTATCATCATCATACTTCGTTGTCGGTTCTGGCGTTTGTCATAACATATGCTAAATCTGACGGTAACATTTTCAAAATTCATAAAATCCTAGTATGTATTAGTTTTTATTATGAATATTTAAACTTAAATCGTTCGTTTGCAACTGTTGAGGCAATATCAGGATGAACTACATAAAATACAAAAGAAATTCACAAAGTATTTTTTATTTTATTTTATAAAATAAAGATTAATATAGTTATAGTTTTGTTAAGAGCTTATGCTTGTCATTTTTGTCCTATATACTTGTGACAATGTTCTTTGTTTGTTTAGTTATGCAAAATAAACAGTTTTAATTTCAAATAGTATTTGCACAACAAAACGCCGAGGCACTGCATTTGTTATAATACATTTCGAGCAATGTACTGTATTGATGACTATCATCTCATCTCAGGTTATTCTTGACATATGGAAAAGCTATGTTATAAACATTTTAAACTACAAATACAAATTTACTCACCACACCGAGTTCGCCATCAACCATTCAGTTAAAAACTGTAATTTGTATCCACATAATACGTAGCCATTAGCAACGAACATAACCATATTATTATAATTATTTAACTTTAATGTAAATATTTTTAATTAGTTTTTTGTTTGTAAATTATTAATGTTCTAATGTTGTGGGTTTGATTCTGTTACCATTATATCATTTATTTTAATGTATAAATTCCTAATATTAAGTCAGGTAAAATTCGAGTATCTAATCAATATTTAACCTCTATTATATTAGGTTAACGTTATTTAGTAGTACGAATACAAGTTTCTTGGTTTCATTATTGAATTCGTATTCACAATTACTATACTTTAATTATTAAAGCAAAACATGCGAAGAGTTATTATAACAATCACTTTAGCGAAATATGGAACCGCATTTATTTAGAGTGCGTAACAGGAATTTCATTAAAGCCTGACAATCATTTTCAATGCATACATCAACATAGTCACGCATTTTCCCCTGACAATGCATGTTTTTTTTTTTTTTTTTTTTTTTTTTTTTTTTTTTTTAATTGTCTCTTACAAATAATGTGTTGGTAAACTATTAGCTATTTTTAGATAATATTAATCTGAAATTTGATAACATTTATATATCTTAAATGTTTAGTTGGAATAGAGATAATTTAAAAAGAGATTTGTAATAAAAAAATATATTAACAATAAACGAACAGCATCCTTCAAATTAATACATACTGAGTAACATATCACAATTCTAGAGAGTCCTATTACGAATAATAAACTTGTCCTTTTAAAATGTTTAAATTCTTATCGTATTTAGCACAGAGTAAACATGTTCACGTAAGACATTACATTTAAGGTAACTTCTAATAAGTTACACAAGGGGTTTGTAAATAGTCACCAAACAATATTATTTGAATTGTAACTCATTCCTCCTCCTAATACTCTTGCTTAATTTATTTTGTCATTAATTAAGAATATTATTCATCACCAAGACTACAAGCCCGATTTCTTAATCGCCTCTAGTTCTACACGTCACGAAAAACTTCTAAGTACTCGTATATTTGAAGTAAATATCACTTTCACTTAAAACATTTACAAAAAACGTATAAGACTGAATGTATTAAAAGATTTTACTTTGGATTTTACACCTTATTACAGTATCTTCAAGGTCCTTCCTTTTTTAATAACCCTATTTTCTTTGTAACCGGGCGGACATTACGCTTATAAGTGTTATATTGTATGACAACCGCATTTTCACTTGACGCTTCAATTTAAGCAAAACAATTACATTTCTCTCAGTAGTCAGGTTTTTGAACTATAGAATGTGACACTATAGTTGTAAAACTGTAGTCGTTTCGGGTCGTATTTCGTCTGTTAACATTTAATGCATCGTTAATTATGTGAATAACTACATTGGGTTAGTGTTGGTACGCCATGATGAACATTACCGATCTCGAACGGACTGTAATAACAAAAGCGTGCGTTGTATTAATGCCTTTTTTATTTCTCGTAATAGTAGTTTTGACATTCTATCGAACTCAAAATCCACCTTCAGTAGACTGCTGTACTGATTATTTAGAATAAATAAATTAGCACACACGGACAAGATTTAATCAAAATTAAATTTTTGTGTACGATCTAAACTGACCTTAACGGTTAAGATATTTTGCTCCAATATCGTCGCACAAAGGTAAGGAGAACGCTACCAACAGTATTACTCTTGTAAATTGAAAGAAGGTTGACTCTCACTAAATATACAAATTGATTTGGGAACATTAAGCGTTACGTTAAAATTTTGAAAGTGAACTCTGAAATAGAGCTTAAACTTTGTAACCTTTATGTTTATCACAAATATCAGATATTTTTACCTATTCAATACTCAAGCAAAACTTTTCCGTTATACAAGCAATTACTGATTTCATATGGTATTGAGATCCTCCCTATCTTTTGTAGACAAAGTGTGTAATGCCGACTATAATACTACGTTTCTGAGAAGAAGACTTTTTATTTATTCACCTCGTTTTTGATTGACCTTAAAATAGTGATATCTTCTGGCAATGATATGTGAGATCCACGAATCTCGTATTAGGCCTATATCCCTTGGGAGAAATCTGAAAACCTGGGTCCATTTAAGTAACATAATGTCACAGTTCCATATTACTGCATTACTTCTAGAAGGTATAATCTTTGTTAAATGAGTTATATCGGGCACTTTTAACTTCACAATGACATCTCATCTGGTAACTTTGAATAAATACGTGATTTTCGAGAAAAATTCTTAATTCAGAGGTGTCAAGTAGTATTTCTACCTACATGCTGAAATAACAACTAATCGTAACTAAACCGTTCACACCAGTATTTGAATCTCATATCCTCATGGATGCAATCGACTCTGCACTGGCAAGCATATGTTGCAACACTGTTTAGTAACTTACGTCCGAAATAAATTTCTAGTCACTTATTTAATGTTATAGTAACAGTACACAGATGGTCTAGCGCATACAACAATTTTTGGCTTAAAATTTGTTTTTACCTTGGAAGGATTTTGATGGAACATTACAGTATATATTGCTATTACAATGTTCTACAATTTCCTTTCCAATATAATCCAGTATCCCCTGTACCTTTCTTTATATTATCATTATATCTAAATTATTTTTAGTTTTATAAAAACTAAAATTTCTTATTAGTGATATATTTTGAGATTTACTTTTGTGGGTTTCAATAATACAAAGTAATAATGCCAAGTATTCAGCTAATGATAATTTACTGTTCGTTATTCTATAACTATATTTCCTCTTCCTAAATGTGAATGTTCTTAATTGTGAGATTTGATTATAATATGCTCGTTTCAAAATTGCTATTATTCTTTTAATATAGTAATAGCACACTAAGCACAATGCTGAATGTATTTGGATGTTTTAGTATTGCGAGTTACAAGCTATATTATACGAGTCCTAATAAATATTATTGTGCTTGACCTCGAAAAAGCTTGTAAGAGTAAACAGTATATTTATGTATATTATAGTAACTGCGATAAAATTAATATTAAGTTTAGGGGTTTCATGTAAGAAGGCTCACGAAATAAAATAAGAGAAGTGGAGAAAATATCCATAGCAGGGAAATATTCCGGTTGTACTCGCAGTCAACATAAACAGGACTTTATGTTCACGACAGCACTGAGGGAAAAGGCCCGTGTTGCGTTTATATATGGCAGGTGAGGCCGTCATATTGTTAAGGGTGCTTTATGTAAAGCAACCTTATCTATATAGCAGCCTGAGCATGATACGGCTTTACGACCTTTACCAGTCCATAAACCCCTACATCCCTACACAGATTATGGTCATTTTCATAGCTGTAATCGCCATTATAAGCCACAAAACTGTTTTAATGGACACGTATGTTATACAATTAAAATTTTATTTAGCTAAGAAACAAAAATATAAAGTCAAAAATATTTGACTTTTGTTTATTACTAAAATTATATAAGTTATCAGTCATACCTGTATTATTCCCTTAATTTAGCTTTAATTGAAACTTTATATATACAATACAACTCCCTACTTAAAAATAAAATAGTAAGCATATCTGATTTTGTATAGTACATAAAATTTAACTATAAATTGGATAGGTAACTAAAATTATGAAAGTACGTAAATAAATTTTGGTTGCTGTAAATATAACTTAAGTACAAGTAATTACTCAAAAATAAAGGGGAATAATTGTTATATTAAACCAATTTACTGTATAATTAGCCATTTACAACGATGAGTCGTTATATTACATCACTACGATACAGTAGTGTGAACAAATTATACAGGCAGGTGCAGTATAATTGGATTGGGTCAGATAGATGACATAGCTATTGTGGATGGGGAGTGGGTGGAGGGAATCTGCATACTGAGCACAATATACATAACACAGCTGATTGGCTGAGTACAGTCTGGGCCATTATGATATCATATGCTGATGGAGAGAGCAGTTTATTGGAACACTGCAATTCCTATTCTGTATTAATTCCATGACTCGTATGGAGAAATGTGAGCATCTGAATAGATAATGATTAAGATACATGAAGATTGTTATAGCTGTAATTTGGGTATTTTTAGCCAGATATCGTCCATTGGAACATCACATTCACCATCCCCTTTACTTAAACTGATGTACGAGTTGTAATGTTTCTATTAAATATTTAGGTTTGTTAATAATGTTCATGATAAGTTTAGCAACGTATCATAAAACAAAATAATAGAATACATATTTTAATCACGAGGCCAGGCTTTAGTGGTTATATTGAACGAGTCAAGTGCAGCTCTATTGTAAAAGACTCGATGGCCTTATTGCCTACTCAAAGAACTAAAAACAGAGCTGCTTGATCCTAGACATGAGGTGTTGGATGTTACGGCGTACTTGGTGCACTACTCAAGCACAGGAAAGTATTAGGTCAGAGCTTTTACAACGCAATAAAACTTAGCTATTTCTGTTAACTGGAATTTAAAGGCAATAGAAACATTTCTAAGAGTTAAATATACACTTTACACTGGTGTACCTTAGTGTCAAGGATCCTGCAGAGCAACTGTAACGTCACAGTACTTGCTAGAGATTTAGCGATTGATTTTATTGGCTATGATTCAGTGAAAATTTTTACGTTTGTCTCATGAACCCTGTTGACAGTAAGAAAATCACATAATAAATGGATTTATTACAGATGGGAAACTAAGCATTGGAGACCCATCTCCAGAGTGTTACGGGACATCCCGCATAACAAAAATATGCTATCCTCTAATTAAATTTAAGTACGTCAACGAAGTAATTTAGACGTATAAAACGAATTTTAATTACATTCTTAATGAAGCGCTTTGAAAATAAATAATACAATATAAGGATTGGAATTATTATTCTAAATAAAACGAGCCAAACCTCGCAAACTCGGTTTATTAAGACTCCAAAGTCAATATAAACATTGCGTGAAAGTTTAAAAAAAAAAAAAAACTCTAGCTACTTAATTATCTTTTGTAGGACGAATGTTTCTTGCAAGTAATTGAATCATCTAACTAACTCTGCTATTATGTCGCTGAAAGAAACTGAATAGGTTTAACTATTCGTCAATTTAAACATTAGTCATATAACTTTTATTTAGCAAATATTTTATAGTTTTCATATTCAACGTATTGATTGGAATTTCCTCTCGATTTCAAATAAGAACACGAAGAAATATTATTGCTGCTGAAATACAAACAAACCTCATGCCTGAAGCAGAAATTTCTTGCCCGGATGTGAGTAACGTTGTGAAACACACACAATCCGTAGCTCTAAGGTAACGCTGATATTTTCTATTTGTACCTTGCATCTATAGAGAAACTATACTCTAAATCGCCATAAAACTTATTTTCAGTGTTATGTATACATATTAAAAGGCCTTGATATAGCTGAAATATATATCGTGTCTTACAAAGAAATTTTGTTAGGCACAAAAACTTTTACCATTTTAGTTATATATCTCTTTAATGTTTACAATACTTAGTATAAGTTTTTGCAGATATTCCCTTTGTGCACTGGTTCAAAAATATTATTAGAATATTTCGAAATTCTATTGAGGATTGGTAGACATGAGGTATTTTTTTCATTTTATAGGAATATGATAAATTGAAATGTCATTTATTAGGATAATAGAAAATACGAAGCTTTGTAATTATAGTTACAAAAAGAAGCTTATAGGAGCTTCAGAAAGTATAAATAATGTTCAATCAATAACCAGTAATTAAATATAGATGATCTCACAGATGAAAATGTTTAGGCTTGAGAACTCTTGAAAGATTTGGGCTGATAGTAACCTGTTCCACAATATAGAAACTTGGCTCCGTAATATAAAAAAGCTGTTTAAGGGGTGAATGTAATATCGTCAAGGCTTACAAAATAATGTTTCATATGATCATGTTAATTTCAAATGTAAGGAAAGGTGTCTAAAAACTGAACATTATTTGTGTAAAGGGAAATATTTATTCCTTGTTGTTATTATTTTGTTTCAAAATCAAACTTTTTATTCAAATGTGCAGGTTTATATAGAAACAGCCAAGTTAGGAAATATTGAATATTCGTACTGTAGTTGGAAACCCTAGACTGAGAAGATAAACTGTCGCAGTTGACCAACATGTGTTGGATAACTTTATCGCTTTTCAGCACCATACCTCATATTGTGGAGTAACGTATTTTTGCATAGTACCAACCGAGTGTATGTATTCATTTACCTATTTTTCATGGGAAATATCTTTGGAAATATGTCATAAAATCTAATATTCACGTTTTAAAATGTTTATATTAGAATAGAAAGACTGAAAATAATGAATACTGCATAATTGCTTTATAAAAAATGTTATGTTATCCATCCAATGCAGTAAGTATATAAAACCAGTGTTTTACCTATCGAGGCCAGAGCCCTGAAATACCAATCACGTCAATCATTATAGTTTTCGCTGAATTTTAGTGATTGATTTCAGTGAAACATACAGAAGACGATGGCAGGATATAAAATCACCGAGGAGGAAACGAGATTTCCTAAATTGGATTGCTTCACGTTTCCGATCATTGTAGACTGACACCTCTTGAGCACCAAAGATTCCTCATAAACAACTCAGTTACTCAAAATAATTTTTAAGATGTAAAACATTCAAAATATTGTTATGATCGTATAAGCGTGTGATTTTTATAAATGTACAGATTAGTCTACTTAGTAGTCATACAAAATTAGCGTTTTAAAATAATAATAATATCCCTTAACTACCTATCTCCCGTTTCTTGTCAATTATGGTTTCGATCTGTTCACAGTCAAGGTAATTTTGGCAAGCGCTACCATTAAACTTATATCTTCTTGCCGTTAGCATAAAATAAAATATCCACTTTCTCTTGCAAGTCAACTGAACATAAAACGTTCGTTAACAGTCACTTAATGTCTTCTTTAGCTATCAACTAAACGTCCATGTCACTAATAGGTCTGCGGGCAGTTTCCAGTCAATTATACGTCTTACGTTACTAAGTCATCTTCCGTCTCCTATGAGTAGTCTCGTATTGCTAGCCGGGGAAGTAAGATAGTTACTGGAAATTGGACCAATAGAAATAGATTTTTAGCATTATCTTCCTGACCATCCATGTGTACGTGTGCAAGTAACTTTATTGTAAGATTCTAGGTACTTCAATTAGTACATTGAGTCTTCTTGGCTAAATAGAGCACTATATTGATTTTGGGGTAAAACAATCAAAGAGCAGCCAAGTATTCACTATAAAGGTCAAAGGTCTGTCTGCCTAGTTGGTATACATTGCACGCTGTACGGTACACAGGTTACCAAATAGAAGGCACTCGTAACAAACGGGACAAGGTTACAGTCGGTTCGGTAAAAACGTTCGTTGCGTTCTGTACCGTCTTTTGATAATACATTGTATCGGTTAATTTCCTACCCTATTACGAGTATTTACAGTTTCAAATTGCGTTTTTTGATTATGTTGGTAGTTAAATAAAAGCATGTATAATTGCTGCATTCTAACATAATAAAAGATTATTCTGACAGTAACGTATATAACTTTCTCTTAGTTCTTGGATTAACTCTCTCCTTAGCTTTATTAATTAATAGAATATCGTAGATTGTCGTGTTTACTTTTTTTTTTACTTATATATTATGTAGGATGTATACAATGTTTTAGTTTAAAATTATACCACATTTAGAAGTTCATTTATTTAATGTTAATGTAAGCTAGCAAAGTTCAATTAAATAAGTTTATTAGTGCTGCTGGACTGACTTAAGAACTCTAATCCTGCACACAGACGTGGAGTCTCTGCAGGTATTATTCCAATTTTCGTTTTACTATTTTATAAGTCAATTTGTATTCATGAATTGTTTGGAAATAAATAAATGAAATGAAATGTAAAATGGGATAGGTTAGGAAAGAAACCAATGGGCATAGATTCGTGAATTTCTCGAAATAAAGGTTGTGGCAGTACATTTGTTATACAGATATTTTGTGAACTTTTACAAAATGTAAGATGTAATTACTTAAACCAGAATATATAAAAAAGGTTGCCGTAAACATTAAGCGCTTGTACTCTGTTGGTCTATATGTATTTTCCCTGAAATATTTGTAACTCGTTAACTTTTTGCCTGTGAAAAGCTTTAATTCATATACTTATTTCTACAAAAGCTATTAAACAAGCGAAATAAAAACCAACAAAGAGGTAAAGTAAAGTAAATAGTTGAATTAGTTTTAGAATAGCGGCTCTCTCAAACTACTAAATTTAAATACACAAAGCCCAATGTAGCATAAAGAAACTTACAAACAGGCTTGACAGTTAGACCATATAAACAAATGTTTGGTTATTTACAAAAAGAGGATGAAAATATATTTGCACAGATCTAGTGTTTTTGATCGGATAGTTTTAGAACAATAACAATTTTTTACTACAAACATAAAAAGATTTTCAAATAACACGGAAAATGTTAACATAAACAAGGAGATTTTAATAATACACGTTAAGACATAAAATCAATCAACAATCGAATTACTACAAGTCACACGTTAAAAAGAAAATGTTAACTATTCTCATGTAAATAGAAGTTATGCTATTTATATGAAGTTAGCTCACCTTCCCTTCTGAAGTTAACTACGATCAAAAAAAACTCTGTATATTACTTGTATAATTTTGAATAATTGCACTAATTATATTATTGTTCCTATTGAGATGATAATGTGACAAATTTAGTTACATAGGTAGGTAATTATTCTTCTGGATTATTTATTTACCTACATAATATTTTATAAAACGTAGTGACAGTATTGTTTATTATGTTCCTAAAGGAAATGTAAGAGATTATATTATTATTTGTTGGGATATACTAAGCCCTTTTAGTCAATAAAACATGTAAAGCTCAGTTTTCTAGAAATCTGTAGCTTTCATTATATTTTTATTCGTTTTGATATAGGATATTGTAGTGGTAGAATGGTAGTAGTAATTATTATTTTTACAACGTAAGGTGTGTAGTATAAGTAAACAGTTCCTATAATCCATAAATTTATTTGGAGTTTAATATATGAATTATCATACTAAACATTACTTCACTATCAGTAAAACACACCTTTAAACGATTTAAGGTTGGGACCACACACATAACCGCACCGTGCCCGACACGTGAGTCGGCCGATTGTCGGTGCGGGCTCGGCTCGGTTTACCGTGAGGCCACACATGTCCGTATGCAGTCCGAGCGCAACAATCTCACTGTTTGTACTAGAGCATGTTTCTTTTGAATTCAAAGTGACAGATACTTAAAAAATATTTGGAAGATTAAGTATTGCTTGAGAAAATTGTTAATTTTCATTGTTGTTATGTTTATTAATAGCTGTGGTGAATGATACATTGCAATGCTACAGTAAAGCTTTGTACAATCAGCTAGTGTGTAAAAATTTGTAAATAATATCATTATCTTGGTTATATGTTTAATGTATAATGTATAATTCTTGTTCATTGTGTTTCATTGCAGTGAATTTTCGGTCAAATACACTATAAACAGTGTATTTGGTGTCTTTTGTATTATAAACCCAAGAGCTATAGTGTGATGCCAGAGAGTTTGCCATGTTGCAAGCCCGTTTAAAATATATACTGGAGAACATACAAAAAACAAATTTTACAAAATTATTTCTTTTATAGCTCCGGACAAATAATTTTATTGCCAGAATTAGTCAAAAATAGTAGAAACATAAATATATTTTTCTAAAAAAAATTAGAGTATGGTTGATTGGTCAAAATGATATTGAGTATATGTTTAAGATAATAAATTAGTGTATGATTAGTCTTGTCTGCTAAGTTATAATATAATATTTAAAGTTAGAACATTATAAAATAATTATTTATAATATAATATTTAATTCTACATGTGTAAAGCCTAATATTTGAATTGTAAATCATGCATAAATCCTTTTTTGTTTAATACAGCACAATAGTTATACTAAATTTAAACCTTGAAACGTAATATTACATTATTTTACTACATAAGTTACAATAACTAATTTTTATCATTTCATTCTTGCTCGATTCCGCTATTTTTATTTTTTACCCTTTTTGTATATAATATCTCCAACACAGGAACAGCCTCTTATGGGATACCTAAATTTCTCTTATTTTGTAAATCTATTGGCCTAATTATTAGGTTTAAGAAAAGAAAGAAAATCTAAAAGGATGTAACCCTACTTTTTATATTTTATATTACTCTAAGTACATAAATTAGAAATTAAGTAAGTAGAAAACATTTTTTTTATTTGTTATTTTACTGCTATTGTAAATACGTTATGTCATAGTCTTATTTATTACTAAGCACTGGCAATAATATTTATTTGTAATATTCAGTTTGTTATTATGGGGAAATAAATGATTTAGTATTATTATTATTTATTTTAACATGGGTTTTTTTTCTTGTTTGAAAATCTTAATTGTAAAAAAAATATTTTTTATTTTTACTTTATTGAAGTGAAAAGAATAATAAAGTAAAAATAATAAAAGTAAAAATGTCATAGAGACATTCTAAATATGACTCTTACAAAATACCGGAATAAATTTATCAAGTAACTTCAAAACATCAAAGAAAAATAGATTTTTGCTCAAGTAATTACATGCTTGTTATTTTTTAATTAATGAAAAATGTTTATAGACTTTTTAATAGTTTGAATTTAGTTGTTTAAAATCACTTAATGTACAACATGGTTTTCAAATTTGTTGTAATAAGAAAATATGCACAATAAGAAAATATGACTAGTTTACTCTAATGTAAGAAAATGTAATAGCCTACTTTTATCAATAAATATGATTTTGTACGCGAACACAGGATGTAGAGTTAGTAGGCTATACTAAATAATTCAATAAAATAGAACGTGTAGACTACATAAATAGTTTTAAAAAGAAGAACGCAACAGTAAACAACATATGATGCCGCTCGTAGACCGCACCCGTGCCCGTCAAAATTCAAACTCCACATATCGGTGACGGTGCGGGCACGGTGCGGCCACGACGGTCTGGTGTCGGTGCGGACAAGTATGGACTTGCAGGTTGAAAACTGCGCTGCAATTCTTTCACCGTATGACGGCCAGCATACGGCCGACTGACGTGTCGGGCGCGGTGCGGTTATGTGTGTCCCAACCTTTAGTGTGAAGCCGTGGTCTCATGACAAACAACCAAAGTTGAAACTGTATTATATGTAATTATCATTAACAGATTCGCGCCAAGCATATATCAGCGTTACTGAAGATGGAGTTACTGGAGCATCTGGGAAGATAGGGCACTGAAATGGGCAAACTTTAGGAGCCATTGTGATACAAATCATGTTTATTGCAGGAAATGTGTAATTTGATAATCCGCTGGTGAGTAAAGTCTGGGTATAAATTACTGGAATCACTTTAAGCCAATAGTAAACTTCTACGTTGACTCACTTTATTACCTCAACGAAAAGAAGATCGCTATGTGTGTTGAGTAATGTCCAATTTACTTGCAACAATCAAATAAAATGAAATAAACACATTTATTTTATACTTGCCTGTTATAAAGTATTTGAGATAGTTGCTGTAAAATTTAACTATTGCTGTCGAATTTATGACAGAACTTCCTCTCTGTGCATAACCTTCTATTATTGCATAATGTAACAACGGTATAGTAAAAATTCTACAAAAAATCGCTAACCTGCTTAGTTTATATGCAACATAAAAATGTATACAAAATATATAAATAACATATTAATCAGTCAGAAAAAAGTATAATTTTGGGATTTATCTGTAATCGATGTCTTGAAAACCGTTCCACAAAAACAGTTATAATGACAAAAAGTTTAGGGACTGCTATATGTATTCCAAAACAATTTTTTCTACCGCCATAAGTAAAATAATTGTTAATTTTTATTAGTAAAACATTTATACTTTTTTAACTTAAATTACTGTGTTATTTGCTTTACATTGTTATGCATGCAATTTGTGTATTATGTATAGAAAGATTATGACCATAGAAGAGAAAGTCCACTTGTGCAATCTAAGCATCATATATTGAAATGTACAGATAACTTATTGAATATTCCTTGAAGGGAGCTTAGTCAGGCAAGATAAACTGCTGAAGTTGGTCAACTTAGGTCGGATTATTGAAAGCAGTTGCAGACAACAATCAGTCTTCGGATCCACCGTTGAATTTATGGAGCGACATTATCGTTTTGTTCAAAGGGCAGTTACTGGAATTAAACAGATAATACCGTAACCTATTATAACAACATGCGCTAAAATATATTTTGGTAAAAGGGTAGAAGATTTTAATTAGTCAATAGATAATTAAAAATAGTGTTTAGGGAAAGACTAATGTTGATCTAGTTGCTTACCTCACGATATTCAAGTAATTTTGAGAATTAAACGAATCAATAATTGAAAAAATAAATTAATTGGTTTAGAAAAATGTTTCGAGATGTATGATTATGTCCTTATAAATTTTATATATATATATATATATATATATATATATATATTTATTTAAATATTTATGATATATATTTATAACTAAAAATATACTGTATAACTAGTAGTGTAACGGGATATCATAATACTGAATGAACTACACCTACCTGCACAAAGATATTATAGAGGTAGCCTAGATAATTACTCATGAGGTACATAAACTGGTAATGTCATTATTATTATAAATTTAAAACCGATTCCGATTTATTGCAATACATGTAACGTTTAGTAAATTGTTTGATCGGGTTGTATGCTCCATGGTTCTAATATTGTCAGAGTTGATCAGTATGATATCCACATGGATATAGTGAGTACTTTGAGTGACATACCACAGCAGGGAACAGGAGGATATAAAATCATCCAGAGGAAACGAGATTCCCTAAATTGGATTGCTTCACGTTTCCAATCATTGAAGTCTGACACCTCTTGACTACCGGAGATTCCTTATAAACAACTCAGTTACTCAAAATGTTGGATGTTTCTTCCTATTCATACAATTCGAAACTGTTCAATACTCACGTAATTTTAGGAGAATGGTAAAATGTTTTGTTTATCAGTTATTTCAGACCTCATTTATTGTGATATTTAAAATTTTAAAATTATTGATATAACATTTGTTACATTCTATTGATTATTTTTAATTTTATCTAATTAAAATGTGGACTGATAACAGGTATTCGATTATTATTACTGAGGTCTTATTATAAAGATTCCTTCATTTCTTTTTGTACCACTTAACTTTTAATTATTTAAAGTTTATGAGCAAATATATCAAATCTGTTGCTTGAAACATTTTGCTTGCTCTCTATCTAGGATAAAATATAAACTAAGCATTATCTAACTGCTGAAAAAGAAATATTATAAATATAGGAAAGCTATAGAAAAATAAATATTAATAAACACAATAAATAAAGGAGTATCAAAAATTGTATATCGTGCCAACTGTAAAAATAACAACAAATACCCAATATTATTCAAATGCCATTTATCCAAATAAGATTAATACTAGACTATTGAAATGAATGGATCGCAAATATAAGTGAAATGTTATTGCTATTTACAAATTTCCTCACATAATATATAATAATCCACAAAGCGTTAGGCACACGACCCACATATTGACATACGGACGTGTGGTTTATTCAATTTGTAATATGAAATACGTAACTGTGTTTTTCAAGAATATTGTACTAAACTGTACTTCATTATAGTACAATACAAATGGTAATGTTACATTTTTTCCTTATATTGCGTTGTACGTGATGAAGAAGGATTTTTCTCCATTCTTAGGGATACTCTCTCTCGAACAGTCTAGCCTAAAATATCTATTATTTTTCCACCGTTTATGTATGTGTTCAGTCTCTCAGAAATCCCCACTCTCTCATATCATTGCTGTGTTGGTAAAACACCTTAAGTGCATTTGAGAGTTTTCGTATCTAGCAATAAGTGTACTCTCTGTAACCTGGCTTATTTTAAGACAATCAGGTGTCACTCAGCTACACATTGAGTCATCCCTTATAAAATTATGGAACCACCCAGTTCATAACAAATTATACATACCGGTTCCATATCGCTGGAAGCTTTTTATTGAAAAAGCCTTTTTAGAGACTCTGGGTTGAATTTAGAGAGCTCCAGCCATCAGGAATTACTTTTCTTTGAAAGCTCCATCTCCCAAATACCTCTGAGTTTGCCTTACATAACTACCGTTCATGGATTTGGTCTTAAAAATATAATCCTACGATTTAAAGTGCTTACTATCTGGTATTGATAAAATGTTGATCCTTAATCTTTTTTTTAAATGTTTGTCAGAAACCATTAGATTACATATAAAAGTTCAAATTAAATTGAACACATTATGACCGCACAGACGTGGTGGGTAAACGTTAAATTTATTCATTACCACCTTTAAGTTAGTTTTAATACTTTGATCATAGAACAAAATCAACCAATTAAGCTCCTCTTATGCTCAAGAACAAACATGAGATTTTCATTTTATTATAGGTTACAAATATTAATAACTATCCATAATAACTACAGGGTTATTGTCGTTATATACAGATAGCAAAATATTTTGTTGACGAAACGAACTAAAATCACGTCATTTGAGTGTCACTCACAGTTTATTGCATAAAAAGAACAGGTATTTATTTAAGTAATACCACAATTAAAATTCCATGTTCTACCCAGCGGTGGAGGTTGCCACAGTCTAATCCTACTAACTTATGAATGAGCACGTTTTCTCTATTGCATCTTGTCATAGACGGAAGTTCTTCCACTTCAGTAGGTAAGCCAAGCTGATACTTAACTAAAACTTAAATATAAAATCACTACTGCGATTATATTATGGGTTTATAACTTTACCCTGATTTAGACCTTTAATATGTTACAGTGCTTTAATATTGTTTTGTTTACTAGTGAATCCCATATAATATACATTACATTCTCCATAGGCTTGGATCATAGAATAGTTTCTTAGTCCCGAACTTGCTAGTATGTTTACTTGGGTAGCCCTATTTAGAAGGGAAATACAACAAATTTAAAATAGTCATTGAAATAAATACATTTATAACTATACAAAACGATTAAACACATACTAATTGAAAACCCCAAAATACTTTTGAGTAGCTCTACAATTAATTACTTATTCAATAGCAAATCGAATCAGAATTATTAAGCTTTCCCAACAATAAGAATTTTTGAGTTACGGAGGAGGATAGTCTTATAATTTAAATACGTAGTTTATAAAATAAAAATAGAAACATTCTTCAGATATTTTGTGAAAGAAAATTCTAATTATTTAACATAGTATAACATTAGCCTTTTGAAGAATATGCATTAATACAGTAATTTGTTTTTTTACAATACAAATCAACAGTAGTTATGTTATGTATTGATAAATAATATAGTTGTCATTTGCGAGAAACAGTTTATATTTAATTCGATTATTTTATTACTCGTATAATCTAAACTTAAAGATATTTGGTCGTTGTGATTGGTATAAATTCAGACCAGAAAATTACATTTTGTTTGGACTTTCTTATCTTTCTTTCATCCACATAGTAGTTGAAACTTTTAAAAACTTAAATACCAGTAATGTTGTACATAATTTATTTAACTGTAACCGTATTGTAGAAACAAAATGTACAACAAAAATAGTTTACGCCAAACAAACTTTATATTCTTAATGTGAACAGACACTACTTTCTCTTGTGTTCGCACTTCCATTAAAGTAAGCTAACAGAGCTTTTGTAAAGAAATTCGGCTCTTCCAATTTTTAGTGAAAGCAACAAAAAGAAGATTGATGGTGTACTTGCCTGACCTAAGGTTAGGTTTTTGCTGGTAGCAAGGCTTACAGTACAGGTCAATACGTATTTTTCCAGATAAATCATGATTTATCGAAAACTAATTGAAATACATTTTATTATAGACTTCATTATAAATTTAACAGTAAATCTAGATAAGTATAAGTTAATATATCCGGTTAATTATCGCTGATTATCATGACAGGATCTTAGGTTGCATCAATATGTTGGCACCACTTACCATGATACGGTAAAGTTTGCCTGAGTGAGCTTGGTCCTGCATGATTCTTTCAAATTATTTAAAAAAATATTGACTCGACATCATTATATTTTGAAACAACCCTAACACAAAAGTTTGAGTACTGTTATCTATCTCTTTTTCAAATGTAAACTTAAAACGGGTGGTTAGCCTCTTAATGCTTAATGTATTTGAACAGTGCTAGGGCAAAGTACAAGTTGCTACAACATTATAAAACCTCCACATAAACCAAACATAAGTACGTGCCAAATTTGACATGATGGGCCAAAGAGTAAAACTATAATTGTATAGAAAAGTAAATGAATTCATGTTATTTCGAAGTAACATGTATTAATTTTATAGTAAAATCAACTTGTTTCATGGAATCTAATCAGTATAAAAGATAAAAACATACTTATTTTTGCACCAGACTGCATTTTTATATATTGAAGAGATTTATTATCTGAGACATTGTTAATTTTTATTGAAACTCGAACAGTTTCTTCACTTTGTTTATTCATGATGAACCTTGTATTTTACGTAAAGGATAAGCTGGTCCTTCCTTCATTTTGTTCGTGTGTTTTTTGTCCATTTCGTTTACTGAGGATCTACTATTTTCAAATAGCCAGTTGCATGTTAACCATCTGTTTTAGGTTGACACCTGCAAAAGAGATTCGAGTCGATAACTGTACTCGAAATTTTATGTTCAGTTTTTTCAAAATATTATAATGATGACAGATATTCGTAACCATCCTATTTAAAGTGACCCATAGTCAACTATGAACTTTAGACAAAATAATTAATTCTCAGATGTTGAAACTACACATGAGTACAAAAATATGAACTATGGAATTGAATATTGAAATCCAACTGAATTTAAATATTAAACGTAAAAATTTGTGTGTATTTATTTTTGTTTTAATATTACTTTATATTTTGTTGCTATTGACAAATTTCAATTATTTCCAGTACCGCACTCGAATGAGAAGTCCTCTTCTCATATTCTTATTTTGAGATTAAATAGAAAAATACTAAAATACTTCAAAAAATATTTAAATAAGCATTCTAAAAATATGAGCTAAAAATAACAAAAGTGAAAATCTATAACTTTCCTTAGCTTAGCTAAAAATTTGTTACATATTACAGAAATAATCAGTTAAATGTGTCATTATTGTACTATAATGAAGTACAGTTTAGTACAATATTCTTGAAAAACACAGTTAAGTATTTCATATTGAAAATTGAATAAACCACAAGTCCGTATGTCAATATGTGGGTTCGTGTGCCTAAAGCTTTGTGGATTATTATATATTATGTGAGGAAATTTGTAAATAGCAATAATATTTCACTTATATTTGCGATCCATTCATTTCAATAGTCTAGTATTAATCTTATTTGGATAAATGGCATTTGAATATTGGGTATTTGTTGTTATTTTTACAGTTGGCAAAATACAATTTTTTGATACTCCTTTATTTATTGTGTTTATTAATATTTATTTTTCTATAGCTTTCCTATATTTATAATTATCTCTTTTTCAGCAGTTAGATAATGCTTAGTTTATATTTTATTCTAGATAGAGGGCAACCAAAATGTTTCAAGCAACAGATTTGATATATTTGCTCATAACTTTAAATAATTAAAAGTTAAGTGGTACAAAAAGAAATGAAGGAATCTTTATAATAAGACCTCAGTAATAATAATCGAATACCTGTTATCAGTCCACATTTTAATTAGACAAAATGAAAAATAATCAATAGAATGTAACAATAATGTTATATCAATAATTTTAAAATTTTAAATATCACAATAAATGAGGTCTGAAATAACTGATAAACAAAACATTATTTTTAACCTCATAACAATCTTATTTTATTATTAGATTAAGTTTTGATACTAAATAGTCCATTAAAAATAAATTTAACTTTGATAACTCACGTTTTCTGTAAGTTGCAAACAAATAATGTATATATGCTTACGACGAAATGGTATAGTTAATGATCTGCATGATGGTAAATACTTCCGTAATTAAATTAAAATTTGTGTAGGTTGATCCTGTAAAGAGAGCATTTTGCAATGATGAACATGTTTCGGCTACAATACAATGTGATAGCATTATCGAATATTCTGCAAGCGACGCCCAAGACAGAAACTTATGAATACTAAACAAGCCAAAGTCATCGATTGAGAACATCTGATATCAAATTGACGAGGAGATTGTGTTTGAGGGTTCAGTTTACTCAGTTTTAGAGTTAAAGCTACTGAATTAGTATTACAACTGGCTTTGTTTTCTTTTTTATGACGGCTCGGAAGACTTTGGAGCTAATTTGATTAAATTATAAGTTTCTGTTGTACTGTCACTGCACTAATTTAAGGTTTCAATTTTTTTTTCAATAGATTTAAAGTACATAACCAATTTCTAGTAGAGTGAATTTTGGAGAATCATATTACTATTAATTATACATCGGAAAACGTTATTCATTAAAGATATATAGGCTACCGTAATTTTAATAAAAGTAAACAATGTAGTTTCTGCAAATGTATTCTTTGAATTTGAAATGTCCATAGTACAAATATAAAACAATAAAAATGTTTTAAAGGCGTTTTATTTTTATTTTCTAAATACAAATCTTTTTAAGGCCACAATACTTTTTTGGAAGGAGGATAAAATGTTTTTGCGCACATTGAGAGGCTCGTTATTCTCTCAATAGTGCCAGACTCCCGGAGGGTCATTGTCCCCCGGACTATCGGTTAAAAAGCCCCCTCATCACCGAGTACACTAGCCATAAAATGTTTAACATATTACTTTGGGCCAGGACTGTGAAATTACACCGCTAGGGCTTTCATCGTCGGGGGAATCAGAGAGTTGAGGCCGATCGAGGTCGACTTTTTTCGCCCGAAGTACAGACTGGACACAGTGCTTCGGACAGTTCTAGATGTCCTATCCTTGGAGCATAGCTCTAACGATGTTCTCGGGAGTGACCGCGAAGCCGATTTCAGCAGAGAGAGAAGCTGCCGCACATGTTATTTGTTCGCATTCGAAAACATGTGCTACGCCGCGTCAGCAATATGGACAGAAAAGAAAGGCTGAGCTGGTGATTTTGCCCACCTTGAACAAATAGGCTTAAAAATACCAGGGGCCCGAGAGAAATTGGTTAATGAAGTAACCGAACTCACCGTGATGCCACTCCATTTATGGTCAAAGGCCCTCTCAACTCGGTTTCCCAATCGCGTTGCCGCTCTTCTTTGGCAGCGGTATTATCTCCTGGATGGCGTTGATAGTAGAGTGGCAGGATCGGAAACGTGCTGCTACGGTTACAAATCAGCCTCAGAGATGATCCTTTCAGACGACTGACATTCCAGCGTCGGGGCAAAGGAGCAGAATTGGCGTCCGGATTCGCCTGTTCGGGAAAAACCTTAAAAAGGATAGTCACTGGGAAATATTCCTCACAAAATGTGCCTGTCGATAATCCAGTGGGCAATCCCTTCAGATGATAAGGAGATATCCAGGATCGTCCCTCCATACCCTGGACAACGAAAAGTGGAAACGCTGCCCTTGTTGAGGATATGGAGTCCCGACAGGATATGAGGATATGGCAGCCACTTCCAGGACGTAGCATTCTCAAGAGTTAGTTTCAGAGAAACCCCACTCCACCGTTCTCACCAATCCCAGAAATTTAAGACACCTGGAGGCCGTGAGCTTTTCGCGTACGCGACATCTGATCCATCAAATCTTGATGTGTTTCTCGGCTAGATATTTTGCCGCATCTCTGGCACCTAGGGTAAGAATTACCATCTGCTGTCCTTGAAAATTGGCCTTCGATATGAAGGCATTTACTTCAATGGCATTAGCAAGGACAGATTTTACGGCGTTTTATACCTCAGCCTCGGTTGACATTTCGACCAGGATATCAGCGTAGGATATATCCTCCGACGGCCTGATCAAAAGGGAGCCCGAACGTTTTCTGAGGGACTTCTTCGGAGGTTTCCTCTTCTCCGTTTGGCCAGCTTGACCTTTTTCTTCCTGAATTCTCAAATGACTGAGGGGGTTCTAGATCAGACTCGGCAGGACTCGACGGTCGTCACTTAGATGCGGGAGGCAGGGGATGCTTCTGCAAAGACGGCGAACTCTGCGTCGAGCAGGAGACCATCTCACATGAATTTTACGACTTCCTAAGTGGGAAGAAGTGTTGAAGGTTAGTTTTAAGTATAAAGATACCCTTTTTCACCTCCTGGCTGATTTTATTCTGTCGCAGAGACGCGGCCTTCCTCACCGCCGATGCGTTTCTACATTTGTGGAGATGCCCCTCCTCCTAGCTAGAGCAATAACAGCCTCAAAGGGCGTTAGTTTTGCTAACGCCCGCTCCTGGAGAGGGGCCTGAAGTCGCGGATTGTGCAGTCACCAAGGTTGGCTGTGTTTCGCCAACACTCGCTGTCCGGTTGGTGTTGACCGGCGATCTCCCGTGAGGAAGATTTTGGAGTTAGTAAACCACGGGATGGTTCTTGCACCTTTTGAACCTTTATTATTAAACGTCCGTACGTCTGGCTTAGCCCCCAAGACTAGGCGATTTCCCCCCCCCCCCAACTTTACCTAAATGTGAGAATCAGACCGGTCTATTTCCACAAGTTTACCGAAAATATTTGGTGTGGAAAGCCGGGCTATTGTGATAAATCAGAACGTGGAAATTTTGCAAAAGATATGCGTAAAACACAAAGGTGCGCTCCACCCTGTTTTAACAGTATTATTTTGATATTACATATCACTTGAACAAATGTTAACCAGTTTTTACTATTAAGTGAACAGAATGTAAAAAAATCGCTTTTAATTTCAATTATTTAAAAATTGATTAGGATAGTGGAATATCTTCCAGTGACCACCACTTAGGAGAGAGGACGTTCTTTTTATTCAGCAGGAAGTGGTCTCTAAATTGATGGTAAAATAATGATAATAATATATTATAAATGTTTTATTATAATTTTAAATTCTTGATTGTATTTTATATCACGTATAGATTCATCTTATAAAAAAGGATGAATTTAGAAAAACTTAAATAGACTGAATGGTTCATAATATCCTATTTACATAAATTCAACATTCCACACATATCTTTAACGATGCAGCGCTCTAAAAATATACCTTGTACAGTGCGAGCTAACACCATTAAATTAATTTACTGTACGTATAAAACGTTAGTAATATTAACTACATATTTTTTCAATGTTCTATAATTTTCACTTATCATAAAAGCCATAGAGAACAAATTAAATCTCAATCGGGGTAAACAGTCAAACTGTGACCGAGAGAAATGCAAAGCGTGGTCTGGTTGGTTTTTGTAATGCGGTTAAAGCGAACTGTCTAAACTTTGGTTGTTAATCAAACTGTGTCTAAAGGTTTCATTGGACGCGTTGAAGCAAACGAGTTTTAAGGGGAGCCAGACCGGGGAAAAAATTTTTTTTACACATTTTTAGTTTTTTTAAAATTATTATACTCCATTTCATTCTCTTTAAAATGATATAATTGTCATCACTGTAACTTACGTATAAGCCCTTGAAAAAATTAAAACAATATATCAAGACACAGAGTTTTTTCTCTGAGCAACGTCAATAGTGTAGCTAGTATACTCCTGGCATTTAGTATAGTACCATTGGTTTTATACTCTGCATTTTTGTTTGTGTAGTTTTGGTCATAGTGACAGTTGACTAAACATCAGTTTATCCGTCAGCTGTCGTCTGTTGTTTTGGTTCCTTTCACAATACCGAACATGTAAACTTGTTTCTTGTTTACATTTTGTATTTTTGTTCAAAGAAGACACTGATTTGGTGAATTGTTGTGTTATTTTTCGAAACATATTTGTTTGTTTAGTGGAACTCGCGATGCCAAGGAAACAATTGAGTTATAAAACCAAGAGTAAACATCATGTAGGTAACCAGTACAGTAGGCCTAGGCCTACATTGGTAGGTTCAGAAACTTTGTCAGGAACTCAAGAAACACCTAACAAAGAACTTGGGAGTAGTTCTACTAAAGTATCTTCTGCAAAGAAGTTGTCCTTTGATAGCTATGAAACATTTCAATCTTCTGGAGCAGGAAATTGTATTTTTGATGTCCACTTATTGTCTTGTGCAATAAAAAAATTTGTTAAATGTAAGTATTGTGATTCAACAGACACAATCGAACTTATTGTGTGTTATGATGACTCTGAGAACTCTGGGTTAGTATTATCAACTAAGTTAGAATGTACAGCATGCTCAGAATTCCAAAAATTCAAAAACTCAAATCTTTCAAATGATGAAAAACTGTATGATCTCAACGTAAAATTTGTTTACGCTATGCGAACTATTGGGAAAGGGCCAACTGCCGGAAACCAATTTTGTGTTTTACTAGACCTACCTAAGCCCCCACAAAAATATTGCTAAATACCACAAGACTCTACAGACAGCACTCAAATCTTGTGCCGAAGATACTATGATGAAGGCTACAATGGAAGCAGTGCAGGTAAATGATGGGGTGTACCGAGCTTGCAGTTGCGATTGACGGTTCATGGCAGCGACGCGGATTCAAATCTCTAAATGGACTAGTGAGTGTGACCAGCTTCGATACAGGGAAAGTGTTGGATGTATCTATTTTGTCTAAATACTGTCAGACATGTACCATGGACAAAAACCTGGGGAACATGAGTGTACTAAGAACTATGATGGAAGCTCGGGAGGAATGGAGGTAGCGGGTGCTCTTGAAGTATTCAAGAATTCTGTGACACGAAATGTAAAATATACAAAGTACCTTGGTGATGGTGATAGTAAGGGTTTCCAGATTGTGAAAGAATCTAAACCGTATGGGGATGATGTCGAGATTGAGAAATTGGAATGCATTGGGCACAATACAAAAAGCGTATGGGACGCGTTTACGTGAACTGAAGCGGAAAACCAAAAGCCAAAAACTTGCAGACGGAAAAGTGCTTGGAGGAAAAAAAAGACTTACTGACACCCAAATTGATAAGTTACAAGACTTATTATGGCCTAGCCATAAGAAGAGGAGTAAACAGTGTTGAAGAAATGAAGAAAAACATCTGGGCAACCTTTTTCCATAAACTTTCAACGGATGATAATCCACAGCACGGATTGTGTCCTGTGGGTGAGGATTCATGGTGCGGTTTTAATAAAGCCAAAGCTGAGGGAAAGACTTACAAACACAAAGACAGTTTGCCCTATGATGTTATGGTGAAAATTAAAGATATTTACAAGGCACTTACACAAACAGAGCTGTTGAAGAAATGTTTGCACGGGCACACCCAAAACCCTAATGAAAGTTTTAATAATATTGTATGGGCTAAAGTTCCGAAGAGGGTATTTGTGAGACTCGATACACTGAAGTTGGGCGTATATGATGCGGTAATATCATTCAATGAAGGCCACAGCAGCAAACTGGACCTCTACAAAAGACTTGGACTGAGTTTGTGTGAAAAATCCGTCAAAAACTTTGCGGGAGATGGATATTTTGAGACAGCGTAAAAGTGAGAAAGCGGCTGAAAGTATCACGAAGGAGGCTAGACAAGCAAGAAGAAAAAGGCGGCTCATGGAGGAAGACCATGAAGAGGAAACAGATGATCCCAAATATGGAGCTGGCCTATTTTAAGGTAGATATTGTATGCCTTTTAGTTTATTGAGTTCAGTCGCAATTTTGCCGAAAGTTGCATTTTATTAAACAAAGGTACAACTTATCTCTGTAAATAATTAACCTACATACCTGAAATTTTTTTACACATCATTGTTGGGGGTATAAGTAATATTTAGACCCATTTTTATTAATCTCACATTACTAGTTTTGTAATAAAAAATTTATGTTTTGTAAAAAATGTTTAATTTTTTTTAGCGTTCTATGAAAAAATGATTTTTTAAGGTAATATTTGATTAGCAGGTGTAAAATTGGGTCTGTCAACACAAAAAGAGTTGGTAAATATAGCCCTAAAATTTGAAAGTCATAGCTTTACAACTTTTGAAGAAAAGTGTACCTAAAGATGGCAAATTTAACATTGGCGAGATAGGCCTTTCCCGCTCCCCTTAAATGACTGTACACGTCTCGAAACCAATTATTCAAAGTAACAGGTTTTAAACCTATTCTTCGAAGGTATACTATTTTATATACCCTTCTTGGTTGGTATCACATTTTAATTGTATTTGTTTGGATATATAGTTACTGTAAATAATTACATTTAGAATTAAAATGTAAAAAAATATATTGAGGAAATTTTTTGTTTGTTTTTAGGACATTTAGCAGTGGGCAATTTGCAACATTTACATCATGGGTTTGATTTTAATTATGCTAGATAGAATCATTAGTATGATAATATCTTAAGATTAGTTTAAATTTCATACGTTATGATCTTAAAAAATGAGTATATGAGACTCATGCATCTGATGAGACACTTACATTAAAGTAAATGATAAGTGTGTTGTCTTTCTGGACAATTTTACTTATTGAAAATGTTTTTGGTTACCATAAGATGACTGAAGATGGATGTCCACAACGAAGCTGAAATATCTCAAGAAGTGAATTGTGTAATAAATGTTTCGAAGCCAGGTGAACTGGACTTTGATGTTAATTTTCAACGCACGTGTGAACTGAATCATCGGGTATTTTATATCTTATGTTTGCTAAATTCGGAATAACGTTTTCTCTTGTAAATTCGAAACTTAATTAACGCAGTTGGATTCAAAGGGTCAAAGCTCTGCGTCAGTCGCTGACGGATCAAAAGGTGCACGCAGAATGTTCTAATTCCCTTTCCCCGATAATAGAGCAAAGTGTCAGTATTTAAGTTTTTGATGTATCGAAGCCTCCATTTCTACACCACAAATAAACTTGAAGTTTAGCAAACAAACTACTAAGAGCGGCTCTGTTAGGTCCGTCTCTTGTCCCTCTCAATGTTGCTTCCGACTTTCCGTCTTCTGCTGCTGGTCTTATTCGATTAATATGATTGCAGGGCATAGCTCGCTTCCAGTGCATGTTGTAATACGAACAATAGAGTTGTAATACATATCTCAGTATAGTATTACAACTGATAAATTATTCCTTATTTTTATCTTTTGCATCAGCTTCTCCGTTGAAATTACTAAACTTAATATATGTAAATAATTAACGTATTTTCCTCCACAAAGAAAGAATTTTGTAGATACAATGGCTACGCCAATAATTATTTACGATTTTAGTATTGCCAAATTTCAGTTATTTATACATTTTCTAAAATATTTTTCTATTCCTAAGGTTAAGTACATATCAGTGTCTATTTGTAGATTTCTTTAGCGAGCACTTGACGTACTACTGAAATGAACATTTAAGCCTTGAGAAATTGTTAGAGTAAAATGAATGCTTCAGATCCGCACAGTTCTGAGAACAAGTTGAAATCGCTTAAACATTTGAACCAAAACTTTAGAAACTCGCAATGAATTGCAGATAATTTGTGAGTGTTCAAACATTAGTTGCCCAGGGCAATAAATCAGCAGGCCATTCATCATCTTGTGATAAACGGTTAGAGTTGGACAGCTGGGTTGTATTTATAGAATAACTTGAGGGGCAAGAAGTGTGATAACTCGTCAGCTGGCGTCCCTCCGCCTCATATTGGCTGGATTTTCTTCGTCCTGAAGAAATTTCTGCTCTTTTCCTTCAAAAAATAACTTTAGGAAGTATTTAAAATGTGTCTCCCCTTAAACATATAGTTAAAACAAAAGTTTCTTTGAAGAAGCCGTGCTTCTTTACCACGGAAATTTTTGTATTCTTACATCTTACGTTACATAAACAGTGAGTTGTCAATTTGCATTCTTGACTGTCTTGTTCTACTGGTCCATAGTATGTACTACGTTACTCTTAACAATACACTATAATTATATGTTGCATAAAGCATAATGTCTATATATGCAATATCGCTTTCAATTATCTCAAACGTCTCTAAATGAAAATGGGCTGAGCATTAGCGGTCACTCAGGCAATTGGAATTTTTTCTATCTGTATTTATGTCTTATTTAGGATATCTATAAAACAAAATGAGCAATAGACTTTAAAGGTTCATTTAAAATTTATTTCTACATAGACAATATCATTATTATTTATAAAACAGCTATCTGAGGGTATTAAAAAAATATAAATCCTTGATCCTTGAAAAATTAAATAGGAAATCGTTTGTATTGACTTACTTTCAATGTATTTCAGCAAAAAATAAAACTTTAATATATTTCAGCAAAAACTAAAACTTTCATAATACATCCATGACAGGTTTTAATGAGCACGATTTAGCCCATATGATGCCCTTAGAGGCAATATATAAGAACACAATTCATTCAATATAACGTACATTTAAAGTTTGGTTCGAATCCAACGAATTGCAAATAGTGAAAAGTATTTGTGAGGGAAATGTTTATTAACCCCTAAGGACATTCAATAAACATCATGCGTTACTGTTTATCACGAAATATGTTTATTAGTCCACGGTTTCTTATGACATGACATTTTTGTAAATAAATATTTCTGATTTTGAGATTTTTTTCTCCTTGGATTTATAAACGTTATAATCTATTCTCTGTTAAAAGTCTTCAATAGAAATTCCATTGCAAGTTTGATTTAAATAGTTGTAGTAATAAAGTTATCAAAGTAGATTCAGAAGGATCATTATTGACACTCTAACTCCAATATCTTGGCTGAAAGAATCCTTAGTTACTATTATCCCGGGTAAAAATAATTTTTAAATGTATGAGTAAGATTTTGGTTAAAATTAATGTGCAAATAGGACCTAAACAATTGTCTATATATATAATCCAACCTTCCGGACCCTCCATTGACTGCAAAACCGTTAAGCAGATATGTTTGATTAACAGTTTGTTTGATAAAACGTGCATACCATTTTTTTAATAAGTGAATCCAACCATGAGGAGTCTAGTACACTTTTAGCTACTTTGTATCTACCATTAGAATTTCCTTGTCAACTTTTTTATTAATTATCCAACAACTGTGGCCGTCATCGTAATTAAAAAAAATACAAAAATTTGTTTATTCATTTACTTAAGCATCTTTTAAAATATGGGTTTCATCGATTAATAAATATATATATATATATATATATATATATATATATATATATATATATATATATATTAGTGATTGAAACTATTATTAGTGATGAGATAAAAAGTTACAAGGTGTGAGGAATTCTGTAGCCTATGTTAACAAGAATCAGAACACAATTGTTAAGAAACTGCTTGTATAGGGAAACATTTAAATAAGTCAGAAATAATCATTAAACCAATTTTCTACATAGAATAATGTTTTGCAGAAATGTTGGTGCTTTATATAAGGTAGTAAATATTTATCAGATCGTTTCAATATGATGCCGCACATGGCGCCAGTTGCAATATAGCTGACAGTGACGTATAATATGAGGTACAGCGGCGGTTAATACTGTACAATGTCGCAGATGGCTCACTATATCCTATTGGGCTGAGTATTACATAGCTCAACAGTTTCTCTACTAGCTCTAATACTCCATCAACCTTGTTATACGTATTACGTACTCACCTTAACTATTTAAAAAGTACGTATAGCCTTAGTAACTTTTGCACTTATGCGAACTGCATAACAATCTTTCATTTCAAAAAACTTCGTATAGAAGGCAAAGGAAAATTATCACGTATGCATATGACTGAAACAGTCTAAGAAATGATACATTAAAATTCTTTACATTTTTTAATTTTAGATGATTTTAAATACAACTACTACCTAAGGTAAAGTGTAATAGTATACGGTATCTTGATTTTATAATATATTTAATTTTAATATTTAATTATATATAAAGAAATGAAATTTGTTATTAAAAATAGTCTTAATCGATTTCACAATAATGCATGATATTTTACAAATAGATTATTGTTCTTTCGTAGTTATCTGTAAAATAAAGTTTTGCTTCCCGATTTAAAGAACTGATACATAAAAAAAGTTCACTTAAAAGTCATAAATTTAGGACTTTTCCGAAAAGTTCAATCATATTTACCTATAATTTAAATCTCAGTATTGTCAAAAATGCACTTTGAAACCAAACTAAAGGAGCCCCCTAATTATTTTCAATAACACATTTTCTTTGCATGGATGTCTAAATCTAGTAATTTGTCTTAACGGGTTGGTATGGTTAATCTTCATTTCAGGGTGCCCATGTTTAAAACAATAATAGGACAAAACTGTGTCATAATTATTTTGTTATATTCTTAAAAATTATCGTAGCCTCCCATTATAATATCTGCCATACTAGCGTAATTAAAGAGATCTATTCCTCCATAGGAAAAATTCGTGTATTGATTTAAAAAGAACCAGAAGAAGGTTGTGTGCTTATTCAGTACAAATGTATTCTTCCGTTACCTTTCATATAATTTCACGACCACATTGGATGTACAGATGGCGAGTGGTAAAATGTTGGACTAAAATGATAGGAATTCCTAACGGCAGGTTCAGACCTGGACTGTACCATTATTGCGGGACGTGACGTGACTACGCTGGGTAGTGAGAATGCTGACTGCCATGTAATTAGGAAAGCGCTGCTACTGTTACACTTAGACTACCTTGCAAGGATGTAGCCCGGCGAGGTAACGAGGAGTCAGACTTCATTACTACACCTGGTTCTTTGTTACCTTGTGAATGGCGAGTTTCTATAGTTAGGGTTGTTGTATAGTAACTATCACCTACCTAGTTCGTATTGTCGCCACTCGACTAATGAAAACTTTAGTTTTAAGTACACGGTACGATATTAAAATTGTGTATTCATCCTTGACAAAATCAAGTTTTACGTTTAAAATTCATTTTGCCAAACAAAATTACTAATTAAAACATATACGTGGTATTATCACCATTTGATAATGAGATGATATTGTTTATTGTGAACAAAGTAGGGTTAGTATGGAATGACGAGAATGTAAATAATTTAGCGTTATATAACACAGTAATTTATCGTTAAAGACAATTCATGTGACACATTTTCACACCTCACTTTTACAACTGGATAATATAAAACGATAACATAGTATTTAGTACTGTGTTACTCCTATATTAGACATGTAATGGTATGTATATTTAGTAGGTTTATTCCCTGAACCATTATATCTATAACGCCGTTGTTTTGTGTAATTTAAACTACTGATCATTTTAACCTAAAGGATAAAATACCATTATACGATTATTTAGTTTCATAATTTATTGTGTAGGTGTTTTGTTTCCTTATACATGTTCCTATATAATATGAAATAATCAGAAATATTTTTAAAATCTTGTATGTAATAATAGATAAAGAGTAAAAGTATTTATAACATAATAACAAAAAATAATATTTTCACACGGAGTGTCATTTTAATGTCATAATCAAAATTTGTAATCTTTTTGACAATTAGACAATAAATTACTGTAAATGGATATGAGGCATCCAAAAAATACTAAATTGTTGCTTGATATTTTTAGATTTATTTGTTATTTAAAGCTATATCCTTCAATCAATAATTCAATTATATATATCAATTATAATCTGATATGTACCTTAAAACACTACATTAAATTAAATGTACATTTTAAAACATGATATTTTAATACTTGTAAACCTAGGAGAGATCAATAACTACATCTATTATTATTGAAAGTAAATACAAAATCCAATATTGTTCGTTCATAAAAATGAGACAATTTATATTATGATTTATAATTCTTTAACTTAATCAATTCCTACAATGAAGCAATAATTACGGAATTGTTCCAGCAGCGTTGTACCCGAGCAGCTGAGGTGAATATTGAAAGCAACAGCACATATATATGATTAGTTGCCTGAAATGACAAGTACCGTACGTGAGTGAAGATTGAGTGGGGTTGTATAGGGCTGATCAGTCAGCCTGAACCCTTCCATTACTGTGACACGTGATAAAAATGGCGTCGAGAGCGAGCTACCGCTTGAATAACTGCTGAACTAGTCAAGGAGAGCAATATTGAGAGCAGGTTTTGAAGTTGTGTCAGTCTGAGGTGTACGAAATATTTTGTACTTGGACTATAAATATTCTATAACTAGAGAATATCCAAGTTTGACATTCACAAGAAATTAAAATGGTACTGTATTTATTTCCACATTAGTCTCTAATTTGATAATAGTGTTTCTTACAAAACAAATTATTTTATTACGTGACGTATTATAATCTTCTTTTTTACACAAATACTTACCTACCAAAAACAAATTGATGATGTAATGAAAGGATCACAGGTTTATTCATATCGTTAATGTTACAACAGGTGAACACTACATTTTGATGATTGAAATGTATCCTCTTCTGCTCGTGTAATTTCTAACATATCACATATTCTTAACCTTCTAAACTATTTTGGTCTAAAATTCATAGCATGAACGAATTTTCAGAGGTTTTTTTTAATGGTCTCCTTTTCGTACTAGTTACCATTTAAAATTATATCGGCGAGTCTTGTACAGTACTTGCGGTGATCCATTCTTTTCAATACATCATAAAAATGGCGAGAATAACAAGCCTTTTTCAAAATGGCATCTCAGAAATTCCTTTGGTATAAGTGTTTTTCTTTGGAAGACCTTTGATCATTCACCTAAATTGTAGGAACCAATCCTTAGAGAATGGCTTGGGAAATGCCTAAGCGTATACGGAAACCACTTCTGAGTACAAACAATCAACTTACACTGGCTGGTTTGCTCGAGTCGATGGATGAAAAAGGATGTGTGTTATTGTTTGGTTAAATTAATCGTAATCTCGTGTACACATTTTAATTCAGAAGCCTGCTAGAGATAATCACATTTTTCTCCATTTATCTGAAAAATTATGTATCTTACCTTGATATGCAATAGGCATGGAAAATAATTGTGTGAAATAAAATGTTATTAAAACAGAAACATATCTTACCTATAAAATGTGTTGAACATTAAGCAGGAAATTTACCTGAAACAAAATTAAAACGTAGTTATATTTTACCCTCAAATAACAGTGACAATTTAAATAGACTAATAATTTAAATAGCATAATTGTTTAGCTAGAAATAGATTGACATGTTTTTCAACTGTTTCCCTTGTATTTCTATAACGGAATTGATGTTCAAAACCATATCCTGTTTTGTTCTCATAAAAATTAACAACTTGCACGCATAGGCAATATAACCGATTTTTAGTAACTATTTTGTGTAAAATGAGCATCACAATTGGTGATGGTGATGCTATACCTAATTAGAATACCGGTCTGCTAGCTCTGACGTCCGAGGATGTGATTGCATTGGATTCCCAAACATAACGTAATAGGCATACCAAGTTTCGTGCGGCTGTGTAACAGGAAAAGCTGTTTGACATGCAATGCAGTTGTTTATTACACTCATAAGTAATTGTTTTTGTTTTCATATCGTCCTGAGACGGATAACTAAAAATTCCATATACAGCAAACAAGAAATTCACTGTGATGGATGGTCTGAAAGAGTTTCACGACCTTTAGTTTTAGGTGTTATTTTTTTCATTCATTAAAAGCAAAACATGTATGTATTTTGTAAGCTTATAATAAGTTTAAAGTGTTTTTACTGTGTGAGGAAATGGGTAATGTGTAAGTGAGTGGCATTTGAAAATAACTACTTACTACGAAATGCGTTTTATTTATAATGTTACAATGATTACGAAGGAATCTGAAAACAAATGAAGAACAGTTATATAATATTTTTAAATAATTGAATTCTTTAAGATATCAGATTTTACAGTACTTAAATCATCACTCCATAGAAACAATAACAGTACATATATATATGTACAACGTAAGTTTCAAAATAAATACAGCAAAAATAGATATATTACATGTATCGGATAAAATAAGGGTAATATACATAATAAATAAGGACAAAAATTAATTTCTGGTAGAATAAATTAACTTAAACTTCAACAAAGTCAAATTGTATAAGGCGTTCTGAGAAACGGAAATAAATAGAAATATCGTAACAAAAAATTCAATTCCAAATTCTGTAAAGTGATAGTTTTCATTCCCTTTGCAATTAATTGTCTTATTCAAGAAAATATTTAATAACAAAACCAAAAGAAGTATTAGGCATTATACTTGCTCATGTATCTAGCAGGAGGAATGCCTCCAATTAAAAGCAAATTTAACGCATATATCATAACATGTCTTCAGTTCATTGATTATTCAGTCAAAGGAGGGACGAAAATTTAAGCTGTAACTGGATAATTCCAAACTAATGATATACTACTCGTATTCTGTGATTACCATCAAAAGAGTGTCTTGTATAAGTAGGTACAAATAATATGTGACTATCATAATATGTAAATGTGTACCATTAATTCAATGCTTAGAAATGGTTTTAATTTGTATCGTATTGTGGATTAATAACTGATACGTATAATTGCTACAATTAATTAACATAATTAATTCATAAAATACTTTTTTTTTTAATTTATCATGTTGACAATGACAACGTTCAGCTGATCAAAGCTTTATTTAATACTATGACTGGGCTATTCCATCACTAATGAGGATGATTAAGTGATGTTACGGATAAGGTAGAAGAAAAGGTATACCAAGTCTTACTGGAACTTTATTAACGGTGTAATCCGACGGCCAGACCTAGGAATTACCATTTTTATACATCGTATTACAAGCGAATTCGGTTGACTTGTCCTAGACCTTCAGAGAGGCGACAGAATTTTTAAAGTCTTTGGATAGTATAGTTTAAATAATATATGTGATTACCGTTCATTAATAATTATTTAGTTGTTGAATACATTTAACAATATATTATACAAGAATTTCACCATGGGAGTAACATTTGTGATAACAATTACATACTGTTACTGTATACTTTCCTAACTAAACACTAACTTGGCATGCAGGTATGTCTTAACTGAATTCTACTTAACGAACCGTCACCTCAACTTGGTTTATACAGATAGGGCTGCCACTCTTGCAGGCTTTGTTTATCACCGTTGCCAACCCAACAAAGCCCTATTCTGCTTGCCGCTTGTTTGCTTAATCTGCTTACCCTGTTCGTTCCCAGTCCACATTCATCCTCGTTGTTGACTAATTTTAACAACAGCCTGTACAGTTTTCATCATTGGTATTACACACGTACGTTGAACTTTCATTATGTATCACTTTCGCTATAGAAACGATGGGCCACTGTAATGAAATCTTATCTACATTCGATGGTATTAGATAATTGTCAGAAGTGGTTAATGTTTAAAGAAAATGAAATATGAAAATGAAATGCAATATGCCTTTATTTAAGAGGCGGAGTTAGGGCTATTTAGCCCTCTCTACCACTCAACCTCATAAAAAATCTCAGTTCGCTGTTTTTATCACTTATTATATACTGACATTTTAATCTAGAAGTCAAAAGTCAATTTGCATTTATAATTACACGACAATGCTTTTCGTTATATCAATAAAGGAATTTTCCGAAAGGAATAAATGCATCGTCAGTAGCTATAGCTTGGTTTGGGATTGAAATGTGAGGTTCTTCCCCCAGATCAAAATATGAGATAAAAAATTGAAACTGGCTTCAGATTTCTAACTAATTCTTCTTCATTATATTGGAATTAAACCAAACTGAATCAAGTTTATTTTTTGTTATTGAAAAACTTGGCAACGACGAATGTAGGCAGGTTTTTATACAAACATTGTGATTTGATGTGGGGAAAAATTCAGGATAAAAAAACTGCTAAATAGTGAAAATTTAACTTAATTGATTTTTTTAAATGTATAAAATAAAGAATGGGTAGACCTGCAACACATAATGTAAGTAGTCATATACAATCATTTTTTTAAATAAAGTGTAAACAATAATCTTACCTAACTAATATAATTATTTGCATCTTGAACAATATTAATAAACGTTCATCTCTATCTACAATTAAATCACATAACATTTAATATTATTTTAACTAACTGTTCAATAATGTATAAAAAAACTACCACTACGTGTTTAAATAAATATAATTTGTTTAGCCATAATGAACTGTGAACAGATAAGTTTTTGAGTAAGTGCCATAGCCAATATCTAACAAAGATATAATCAATTCAATATCTCATGAATATGATTAACATATCGTATACATAATATAACTTATTGATGTCTACATTTCTGTCTACGTTCACTTTATAGGTTACTTTGCTCTGAAGATATACTTGTAGCCAAAAATGATATGTTTCTAGCCCCTCGAGTGACTAACTCTTAGCCAATAAACCAATACCTTAATCCAGGGAGTGCTAATTCATGATTATTAATATTTTTTAGAATTTTGTAATACGTGTCTATTGATGATTTTTCGATATTAGTATTATAAGTAACATTCACTCTGACTAAGTGTTTAAAACTTTTCACTTAAATTAAAAGTCTTACAAACATCACATCATCATAAAGCATACATTGATCAATATAAAACTTTTAAGTTTACCAAAAATGTCACAAGTAACTTCTCATTTATTTAAAGAAAGAATAACTTTTAAGTGAATTAAAGAAAATAATACAAATTATTTCGTTGCACACAATTATGATTCTGATAGAAAAACAGCGATTTTTTTTGCACGATTATAGATCATCCTTTACCAATGATTGCATATTTCTAAACTCAAGGCCTAGACGAATTAAAATAATATATTACATGCTTTTATAGTACAATTTTGCATGATCCTAAAAGTATTTTAGTACAATCTGGTGGATATTTTAAATTTTTATTGAGTAATTAAATTTATATACGATTATAAATAAAAAACAAGTTTTATTAGGATCTTTACTGTACTTTATTGTATAGTAAAAGCCAGCTTCAAGTAACGTAGGTAATTTCTCCTCAGCAAAATTCATCAGTGAAGCTTGCCGGCTATTGCATACACGAGAGCCGACTCTGAGAGGTTATGGTCAAAAGTTAATTCCGACTCAGCACTGTATGTAGATCCAATTTCAAAATGAAACAACGCTCGTACCTTGTCGGCTGAATGAAGATTGAAATTGAACCTTGTAATTTACCATTCCAATCTCCATTGGCATGTACGAGTATAACGGTATAACGAACCAGGACCCCTCTCCGTGTACAAGTTGTGACAGCTGTAGATACATTTTTCAATTTTCTCATTTATAATAAAACAAACAATCGGTAATTTCCGAGTTTATGCTTAAACAGTAAACGTTTCAAACGAACATAACTACATGTTATGGATATCATTTTCCATTTTAGGGCAGATTTATGTATTGTTGTAATAAAGTACGAGCATTGTGGAAAAAGTTTTTAATAAAAGTGTAATATTTAAACGTTTTATTCTAGATTATTTTATCAATTAACACTGTATCCAGAGTATATTTCATATTTTTTTTAGTAATGCCGTACGTCATGGTCAGTACAGTAATATACAGTAAGCAACTAGATATTAATGCTCTTTGGTATATATTCCTTTTTAGGTCAGAAAACATTGCAGAAAAAATAAAATTTTGAATGAAATAAAATTATATTTTATTTGAGTTTAAACTTTTTGAAGTCTGCAGAACAACATTCTACGCTTATTTATAAAAGAAGGCATACATTGACAAGTTCTTTGGATGTAAAGGAGCACCGAGAGCAAGAATTAGCCTTAAACTTATCTTCCCATAGTGATATCGTATTCCATGTCTTTTAAAGTAAATTCGTCTAAATGGTGCAAAGTTATTTTAGCTCTCCACAGTTCCTTTGTACTGTAGCACATTATTTCCCAGAAAATCAGTTGGTTGCGTGGGCAAGTTTCTACATTTGTGGAATAAACAAGGCATGTTACTCAACTGCAGGCCGCAAGGTTCCGCTGTTGTCTGGTTCTAAAGTTCAACATAAGAAACTATACATTTATATTTCTGAAACATAATATTTTATTTCATATTAAATTTCTACATAATAGTATGTTGGTTATAAATTTACTTAAAAATCGTGATCTTCGTTAAGTTTCACAATTAAAACAGAAATCCATTTTAACATTACAGTCAATAGGGAAAGGAACTGGTTTCCTCATATTTGTCTTGTATATACAATTTTCTAAACAGTAAATTTCGTTATGATTCAATTTATTGTACTTATTACCGATAATGTTCTTGAAAATCCTGTATATTACTTTGTAGTATCTTACACAAATTAATTTATATTGGCTTTATATCTGAATGAGTTAGTATGCAAGTTCATACTCTAGAAATCATAAAATGTTAATTAAACCTTAAATGTTGGAAATGTAGCCTAGAAAAGTGACAAGAACAAACCTATGAACATTTTTGTAGATTTTTTATTTTACTTTCCCTAACCCGAAAGAACCTGAAGGTGGATTCCTCGAATCCAAAATGTACATTGCACAAATAAAAAAGCTACAAGGCGTTCAAAGGTTTATTCTTGTTATTCATCATTAAATGTTTGTTTTTCTTGATGTATTTCAAATTTTCACACTAAATTGTAATAATATTTGAATTTGGCTTGAAAGCGCTTTTGCAAGTTATTGTTTAAAATTGATTTAATATTTCGTGAATATACAATTCATAAAGGTACGTTTAATTACATTTGAGGAAATAAAATAAATTAGTGAATTTTTTATACAGCACAGAGGGAGTATCGAAGGGCAATTATCTAATATTTTTACTTCAACAGTGATCATAAAATACAGAAAATGACAATATAATACAGTCAGTGGTCATAAATTACAAAAAATGATGGAGTATAGTGTTAGAATGGGCTGCAGTGAGTGATTATTCTATGTATTGATTAATCTCAGATATTACTGGACGTATGTTATTTCAAATTAAGAATAGTTTTAAACCTATTTTAATAGGTTTATATAGTTCTAGGTGCGGTACTACATGTAGAGCTCATGCTTGGTACGAAGCCACGGTACACAACTCTACAGTGTACTAGATGTATAAAGTTTACGTGTCGTAAACCCATGACCTACAGCTGACCGGTATTGCTCGTAAATGTAAGTATCTGCTTGAAACACACCAACGGCTTGTGTTCTCGGGTTGAGTAACAGATGTAGGCTTCGGTTAGATACGACATAGTACATACATTACTGTGTATATATGACACAGCAAACATGGCCGAACGTTCAGGGTGTCTATGAATCTTGGTGCCTGTAACGAACGCCGAATTTATCGACTATTTTCATAACCACTGACAAATAAATGAAATTTATTTTTTATAACAACAATAGAAGATGATGTACCACAAATCCAGTATTATGATGTCACCTGAATCTGTACCTTTAAGTAGAGGTTTTCTACGTTTAGACCAATTCTACATAAGTATTTAAATTTCGAAAATAAAAAATCCAAGAACTGTTCCAACATTGAAAATGAATGAATGATAAGAGAAAGAAGTTTAATTTTGAATATATTAATTAAATATTATAAATTTTACTACATATTTAGGATGCTAAAGCATATACACATTTAGAAAATAAATTATGTGTTTTAGGTTATAGCCCGTAAATTGGGATTTTAAGGTTCCAGTTAAATAAAAAATGCGTGACATGACTGTTTATGAGGGAATAAGTCAAAGGCACACAATTTTATTATTATTATTATTTCACAACATACAAATAGTGTCGTGTGTTTATCAGGATTGAACAAACAATAAAAAAGAATTCTTACAAAAATCATAAACATAGTAATTCTTAAACCAACTTAACCATATCAGTTATCATGAATTAACTGCACCCTATCTCTTTCATTATTGAAGGCATTAAAAATAAAATTATTTTTAATACATTTGTGCTGTACTAAAAATGTGTAAAATATGTATTACATTTTTAAACAATGCTAGCGAAGTGCAAACAATCTATTTTATGATTGTTTCCTTTTGTTTTCTGAGATTGTTTGTATGTTAGTTAAGATATCACACATAAGATATCGTTTCTATTTTCTTATGTCACATCTAAGTTCATGTTCAACCATTTATTTCTTAATTGTGTGCTAGGGTATGGAAAAGATTTATGTGTTTCGAATTTTACGTAATTTATGTCTTTACTGGAGGGCGCGATGCCAATGTACATTTTCCCTATTTTTAATGTTGTTATTAGTTAAGTAAAATATGCACCCACACGAGGCATTCATCGGAAGGAATTAACAGATGAACATTCTTTCATGGAAATAGTATCCGTACATATTTATATCGACTACTGAATCCTTCATTGTCAAATAAACCCTTGCAGGGCTCGGAGGCTCGAATAGCCGATATTTCGCTATAGACCCAAGAGCTACAGACGCAAAACTGACCAAGCTGTGGTAAATGAAAAGTTTCTCCCCCAAACGAAACAAAACTTTACTGTGGACTGTACTACGAGTACAGTTAATAAAAACATTAGCTTGTCAGTATTCACTGTAGTAAAAGTACAGTATTGCTCATTGTCGCGCATTTAAATACTATCTATAAATTTGAATGTACTTGGTGTAATTTGTGACTGATTAAATAACTAGGAAACATAGATGCCTTTACACGTTTGATATATTTGTGTTTACTAATACATTTTCATAAAAATACGGGTTTGTTATCAATCGTAGTTTAAATTCATACCCATTAGTGTACTTGTTGACATTATAACGTAAGTTTTTTTTTCATTTATTTACTACACCCAGACGTTCTACTTATAGGAGTCTACACAGATCTGCAAAAATACACTTATGCCATTTATTTATCACAACGATCAGTCCACGATTTAGGGAAGGTACAAGCAAAGACGTCAAGTCTAAATGTTTGACAATGCGTCATTAACATAGAAGTAAAGAGATAAAATGAGAAGGAAAAGATGTTTACGTACCAGGGATATTTTACAAAACACTTTCTTAACATGTTAATTCAATCTGTTCTGAAAAACACGTACTTTAAACACCACTAACATTAATTAAAGAAGGTAAATATAAAATAATTTTAGATGCCGTTTATCAAATTTCACAAAACATACTGTCCGAGAAATAATACACACATGCAACGCTTGTATGTTATTGACGATATATGGTTTGAATGGTTAATAGGTTTTCTGAAATTTCCCATTGTTATAACTTACACAATGTACAAAACAATTATTCAATTATTATTCATTTTGTTACGTATAACGATAGCAAATGTACAAAATCCTGTTATCATCTCAATACGAAGATATTTTATAAGCACACTAGATCCTGATATCTGTTGTTTTAAAATTGTGATTTTATAGAGAAACTTTTTTCTTCGTTTCGTAAGGCAATACAAAAACCAGACAATTTATTGAAAGAAAGTGTGCGAGTAAAAACCGTACAGTACCAGTTTCAAACTACAAAACTAAACACAACTGACACAACTTCGTTTTAATCACTAGAAGACCAAAGAATTAATGTTTTATTAATATTTAGTTTTTATTTCATAAAGAAAATCTAAGTACTGAGACCTTCGTTTTGTTCAGTCACTTATTATATTTCAAAAGCTGTTCGTGTAACAGTTTAATTTATTCTAGTTTGGATACAAACTTACGAGTAAAATTATATCGTGAACGGTAACCCCGATGCTATTTCAACAAATTTACACCTATAAATAAAAACTTATTTCGGCCTTTGTGCAAAAAACAGGTGCTTACGGCACGTAACGGATGAGGATAATCCTGCAAATAAGGCAGGTGTGTCCCCTAGTGTATGTTATTAGTGAGCGAGCATGTAACTGCTCTTGATACTCATACGATGGACCGTCTCCGCTACTCCATTAACTTTACATATGACGCTTTCATGCGAGACAAATATTGGCTAATTACATTACAACACGCTGTTAGTAAAGTTGTAAATTGCTTGTTCCCTTTTCTGTGAGTGATTACATAGCTATTATTTCTAAATATATTAGTCAATAAAATTGTAATATTCATTATCGTTTTTTTGTTATTAAAAACTATTTTCGTTATGGTTTTTTGAACTAAAATCTAATTATTTGAAAGGCACTTAAAAATAAGAAAAAATATGAAAAATATCCCTTCCAGGTCATTTAGAAAGATAGATTTCAAATGAGGCTGTCATATCGAAACGTCAATCCTAAAGATGTATTATTAGTTTAGGTGTTTGATTCGCGCAAAACTTATGAGATAATAACCATCAATGTTGGCTAATTATTAAAATAGGAAAATGTTAAAATGTTTAGAAAGTCCATAATCTTTAAATTCTATTAATAAAAACGTTTATTTAAATTTATAAGTTTATTTTTATAAAACGTTGACTTTATTTTGTTACAATTAATCCGAAATTATGTTCTTAAACAAATGTATATTAAAATGGTTCAGTTATATACTTGTATAAATTTAAACGGCAAATATCTTGAAGCGGTGAAAGTTATCTAAAACATAAACAGCAATAAATGTTGCTGGGAATAGCTTGAAATGTTATAACAGGTGACATATTTTATTTATTACACAAATAGATATACAAATTATGGTCAAATGCGAACAACCGCCATCTTTTAACTTTTAATTGGTTGAGTTGGTAAAAACTCACCAAAGGTATGTACTATGTAGTACTGTCTACTTGCCGAGTTTGGTATGAATCTTTTAAAAAGAATAGTAGTTATTGTGTTCACAATTATTCCCGCTCATAGACGCGCTTAAAACATTGTACACCCGCTATCTGGAAACCATACGTGATATTAAATAAAAAACTCTGGAACAAAAATCATTGTAAAGGACCAGGTAATTTTAAAACACTTTAAAAATGTATTTATTGTTTTATTTTCTTGTTGCCATTATGGTTACCCAATTTAAAAATATTTAGTCAAGTTTAGCATTAGGTGACATAGAACTCAGCGGTCCTCTCACATAAATGAAGCTTCATGTACAATTTCAAGTCTATAGATTAGTTTTTTTTTATATGATATTAAAAAAAATTTAAAATAATTTTTTTCCAGTCCCACGACTGATTGGCTTCGCTAAAGTTCAGCCAATTAGCTAAAATACGTGTGCTTTGCCAGCTGTATTAACTATCTACCTGAACAATAACCTCATTCGTACACAGTTTAGTGTACATTACAAAGAATAGGTAAAGAATCAACCATCCTGCTTATGGTTTTCATCGCAACAACACTTCTAAATTTAATGATTATACCAAAAACGTTACAGTTAGTACAGGCATAGAAATAATCTAGACTTTGTAGCTATTTTGCTTATAATTGTAAAGTATACTAAATGGCATGAAGTATTACAAACGTAGACTTACAGGATCTTTTTAACTCAACCATAAGTATAAACAATAACTGCATTATATGAAAACATAAAATTGTTACAAAGGCACATATACACATAATATATCCCATATATATAGTCATAAAGATGAACTAACTTTACGATTTATTCTTTAATAGTTAGAACTTGTCAGTGTTTACGAACGTGAAATTGACATTCTGGTCCATTTTAACTTTAAAAGTAATACAAATGCGAGATACCCGCATTTTCCGTCGTTTGAACTGTAATTTTCCCTCCTCATATTCACTTTTCACAGGAAACTGTATCCAATTATTCGCAACATACGCAAAACCTTGAACTACCTCAAACAACTATTTAATGATTTAATTGAACATATTTGTATCTCTAAACGTAGTTTCATTAGTTTCTTTTAATATTATTTGCATTTCAAAAAGGTTATCTGACAAACACAGGTATCACGAAGATTTTCTTCACTCTTAATGAATAAAAGGATTTAAAAAATCACATTATAAAAGATCTTGATGTTTATAAATATTATAGCAACAGCTCGTAAACTTTATTTAATTATGGATTATTAAATACTCTTCGTTGATTGTTAATCATCGTTCAAGGAAATCAACCAGAATCACACCCTTAGCATCCCAAAGGACAGGTGGCATAATCTGTCTCGCTGCCTCGGTTTCAGGAGATATTTTCTTTGTTTTTTTGGAGAATTTGTGTGCCCCCATATTCATTTTTGGTTTCAAGATCGACACGCTTTATCCATGTTTCATCCCCAGTAACAATACGATCGAGAAGTTCGTTACTAACATGTCTTATTCATCAAGGAAACGTTAACGATGCAGCAAGTCTTAGTTTTTGTGATTTACCGTAAGGATTTTTGGAACCCTCATGGCACACGATTTACGGTATCCAAGCCAGTATACGGACCGCGCGCGACTACTGCTCGATGCATACTGAAGTGTTTAGACGCCAAGATGGCGGCTGTAGCCCCACCCACTGCCACATCATTCAAAAACGTCTGTCACTTTTTGGATAGCCCTCGTGTAAAGCCTAGTGATTTGTCAACGTTTCGTAACCCGTATTACATAGATTTCCATACTTAGATGGAATGGAAAGCAGACGAAGGTATCGAATTGCCACTGGAAATGGGAATAGAATAATGTTTCCGCGAAACAAGACGGTGGTTTGAAATGGCCTACTACGTGAAAAGCCTCATTTTAAAAATACCTCATAGTATTTTTTATTATCTCATGTTTTAAATTGTCCTTCTCAGTTTAATTTAAGTTTTCAGTTATCTTTTCTATTAGTTTTTTTCAGTATGTAAATAACCATCTGATTTCAACCTCTTATAAAAGTTCCGGGTTCTAGATTTTAAATAGTAGTTACTTTAAAAAACTAGTAAAATAAGATAGTATGCTTGAGATGTTGTGTGCTGATTGTTTACAAGGTTTAGCAAGCGAATCTTCAATTGTAACCCCATTTGTATAATAAACTTGATAACACGAACGTCCATTCCCAATATCAAAGATATCAGTGAGATTACTTTATAAACACCCACACTTAAATAACTCATAAAAATATAATATAATTCATAAAAGCCGAAATACTAATTTTATTGTTATTTTGTATCTAGCAAAAATACAAATATAATACTGTCGTTTAAAGTAAAGCAGAAAATGGCTAGCAACATGTAAACTGACAGACGTAATATAAGAGCTCAAATGGTAAACAACTCTTTAGAACATTCGAGATTGTTTAACAAGGAAATCCCTGCAGCTGGAGAACGGTATTTGTTTAAGAGAACTTGTTTTAGTCAAATTAGTTTCCTTGAATATGAAGCCTTAGTAAACCTTTCGGCTACATTGGTCTGGATGCCAGGTTCCGTATTCATAACGCTTCTTGGGAAAGAGGTTTTATTTGTAACACTCTGAAACGAATTTAAAATAACTTTATGCTTTTTAATGTTGTATTTTAATGTATTAAAGTTAACCTCCTAAAATCATAAGTATTCGTGAGGTAATGTGAATAAATTGGATCTTTACAATTATGTTTAAACTGTAAAACATACCACATCTGATGCAGATTGGCAAGTTAAAACATAACGCATCTAAAACATAAGGATTGAACAATATTTTCACCACATAAACGTTAGTATGAAATAATATGCATAATTACTTTATGAACTAATATTTACAGGAAACATAGTTGACGAGCGTTTATGATCGCTAATAAACATTGTAAACTAATCCACTGCCCAGCTTGCCATACAAACATTTAATTCCGATTAATACTGCAACAAAAGTAGACTCTCTTATTTTAGTTTCCAATTAAAATATCGAGCGTTTGTCCATTTATTTACTATTTTAACGAAGAAAATCTTTTTTATCCAACGTATCCACAGTTTTAACCAAGTTGACTGTACTATTTCACATGGTAAGAGATAAATATGTTTGATTTATCAAATTTTTTTATATCATAATTATATATTACTACATAAACTGGGCATTTTTCAAATTGGTAAATGAACGAACAAACTTTAATAGATTCCCATATACAACGTGCAAAAGACAAGTGACATTACAGAAAATCATAGTGAAGTCTCTTTTCGTTTATTTTTACGTATAACCTATGCAGTAACACTTTCTATTAATTATTATATAGTTAATTTAGCAAAAGTCCTGGAACTAGCTGGCACTTATTATACAACTAATTACCACAAGACTGTATATTACGTGTAGTAGTACACACGATCATCCCCATTAATTTCGTTAAAGTTCCTTCCAGTGAGACATGTAAAAAAATATATTAATAAACCTTTTTCTTCTTCACTGCATAATAGTTCTAAATTTATTTTAAATGTTTAAAGTCGCTAAAAGACATATTAATCCTGCGAGATATAAAGAGAGAGAAAGAGTTTGTGAGATGGTGGAAAGAGGGTGAGAGTGAGAAAGAGGTAAAGTTCACGTCGTATCGGTGTTTCCCATGAAATATGAGCTTCACAGCGTTAGGCCTGCTGCTATCTGTGGAAGTAAGTATCCAATTTTTCAACCGTACGTTTCCTACTAACACAGCGACTATAGTTCCTTACATTTGTATGCTTATATCTTGTGTTCTCTCGCTAAAACAGTTTACAAATAGACATGTTTGTTATCAGACTTTTAGTTATTACCATTTACTACTATTGTATTTGTCAATGTATACCTAGGCACCCATAGTTGCACTATTTAACGAATGTTTATTTTTTAAACAGTTACAATCATATTCATGGCATAAAATACTCGTATTGGCTCAGCAACAGGATCAATTCAATACCCCTCGATTTAAAATCAGACTGTTTTATGCTAACTATAAAACAAATTCAAAAGAAAGCAAAATTAGAAGCGGCAATGCTCCTTGACAAAACCAAAATACAAAAATATGAGATACGTGTTTGGTACTAGAGCCTACTGCAGTGCAACCTCTAGTAGCCTATCGCAGTAAATATTATTGTGAACATAGCTTTACAGTTAAAATTTTTTTCCCGTAGTTATAGTTTTCCTACTGAAATAGTGAAATTCATATTACTTACTTATGTTTGATGTTATTTGATATACAGTACTATTCTGACAATTTTGAATTTTAAGTATGCACATTTAAGGCCCTTATCGTGTCATGTTACTAAGGTATTGCGCAAGTGAAATCAATTCTGGTCCGAATAAAAATGGTATTTCAGATGTTAAGGTAGAGTTTAACTAGGTACCATGATCGAAAGAATATATCCATGCATAGGTCTGAAAAGCCTATTTCACTCAAATAGCGTCTAAAATAGTTCGTATAATTGAAATTGTTAGAGCTGAAATTGTCATTCATTAAAATATGTAATCTTGGAGAGACATCTGAGTTATTGGTACTTATAAAAACTGTTTGTCCACTCTCCAACTTCAAGGCACCAAATACACTATTATTTAAAGTCTTATTTATAGTCAAATGATTCTGAAATGGAACGAGAGGTTGAATATCTTTTACCATTATCTTGAACCAGTTACCAACATGCATCTTACTAATTTTTATTATGCTATTTAAAAAGTGTACGTATATGACGTTCCTGCTATCAAACAAAATGAAAGTAACGGGGCAAGTAACAAAGTGTTAAATAATAAATTATAATCTTTACTAATGAATAATACAAAACTGGATTAACCATTTAGTGGGAGTATATAAAACGAGTTGATGAGTCAAGGGGCATACATTACTTACATTACAACTAATAATGTGTATACGGATAGTGCGGGTATAAGATGCCACCTTTTTAATAGTATGTGAAAATTCTGTATCCAAGAGATTATACAAAATGTTTTACATATGTTTAAATAGTGATGAGGAGTACATTTAAGGCTGTATAAGATGCGTTATCAAGAAAGAGCAAGGAAAGACATTAAGAGCGAAGACTGCAGACGTTGACTAAGGGTCGCGGTAGAGATACAACTCGGAAGTCTTTGTGAGAAATGACAAGCAGTTTGCGGTGCCAGATAGAAGAAGGCGCAATTTGGACAACTCCAGGTGTTATTTTTCACCTCAATATCTTTGTGGTGCTAGTCTCCAATTGGTAGATTTTGTTATATTTCATAAATATAGTAATTTGTTTTATTTGTGAATTATATTGGAACGATTTAAAATGAATATCTACTTAATTGGGAATTAAACAGCCTAAGTTGTTAAATTAATTACAAGATGTAAATTACATTTATATTTTACATTTTTAACATTCGTTACAAATAATAATGAAACATTGTTCATGAAGTGAATAAAATGTGTACCGATATTATGTGACTTTTGATATGAAAAGAAATACCTCACATTTAATTAAGATTTAACAGAAAATTGTTACATGTTTCAGAAATAATGTATTATAACACCTATTACTTTGCTCAATATCCATATGAGAAACCCATTTTAACTGAACAACAACTTTGAACATATTTAATACAAGGCAGAAGTACGCAGCACTACGTGTCGTATCAGGTTTCGCTTGAGGTTTCATGCAAAATTTCAAACCTATACCTCATTTCATTCTCAAAATCTATATGGTCAGATAAATTGACAGACATTTATATATAATAAAGAAGTTTACATATATCACAGAACTCATTCTTGTAGAAATGAAGTTTCATGCCGAATTTAAAGTTTTCATATAAAATATTTTTCGATACATTCTGCCACATGTTAGATTCAATTATTGTTCACTAAATTGAGTTCTATATCAACGTTATATGATAAAATTCTACACAAGTATTTTATATAAACATCACTATAAAATTATGTTGCATGTGTTAGAAGTTAGGATATATGTTTAAATCTCTTATGGGTGTATTTTGCTAGTCAATTGATTTGTTATGTTATTTATCGTTGCTATCATGGTCCTATAAGACCAATGTAAAAATATTTTCTAGCGCTTAGCCAAATTCCATGAAATACACCATAATCAAACTATCCTCATGGAAATCATACATCATGCACAATTACAAGGCAATAGGTAAGTTCGTTTTCCTTAACTCAGTTTACGTTAGTCAAGTACCCGAAAATGCATTCTTCGAATCAGAAATGTAGCCTACATTGTAAAAATAAAAACTATAAAGTGTTCAAAGGTGTATATGTGTCACTTATATCAAAATCGAGGCTATATCTCTAATATTTAAAAAATGTTTCCTAACTCTGTGAACATAATTCAGAATAATATTCCATGAGAGAAAATTAAAAAACTCAAAACAGTAAAATCGTTCTTTATGTTTCTAACTTTTAAATAACAGCACCTTAACAGTTCGACACAGAATTGAATTTGTTTATGGTACCTAAACTCGTAGTACAGTCCTGGTAAAAAAATCATTTTATTAATTTTAATATGACAACCAAATTAAACTTTTTTCCATTTAGAATGTTTACGAAACTTGTATCTTAACGAAAAATGTATCTAAAATTAAAAAAAATTAAACATGAACAAATGTTAAGCAACTAATTTGTTGCTATGAAATAAAACAGCTTTATATATCTAAAAATCATCTTGTTACCTTAGTCAATTGATCTTTGAAAAATAAAAAGATGTATATTATGGAAATATAACTGTTTAAAATATTACAATTGCTACAATTTTTGATCTGTATTAGCCGTAAGTTAGGACATTGTATAATAAGTATGCACGTAAAAATCCATCACAATAACGTAAACATGTTTAAATTTAAAACTTATATAAATTTGAATGAGAGAACAATAATTAAATTTTATATAATACTGTGACATTTATTGATTATGTTCTTATTACGAATTTTCCACGGAGAGTTTGGGGACACTGTGTAATAAGCTAAATATGCATTATAGCAAGATCTAGGATTATTAAGTTCTTGACATCCTATTGAATCCTTTGATTTCGTGTGAAATTCAAATTGATTCAATCTGCAGTCGTGCTAAAAGAATGCTTAAAAGTACCATATAGTTCGGAGGCCCCACTTGAGCAGCTGGAGGTGCGGTTCAATCTGCCTATTTGGTTGATAGGCGTGATATGCATGACATCCTCTTTCTACGAGTTACACCAATGTAATTGTCCGGGTCTACTTGCCTCGGTACATATTAAATGCTCCTCTCGCACCCGTACGTAGCATCTCTTCTAGAGGCAACACTGCTCTACATCCTACGTATACCAATCCACTTTGCCAAGACTTTATCGGTTAGACAATGAGACCTTTCAGTACGGCATCAAATTCTTTTCTGACTTGCTATTCTCGGAAATGTGATGAGATAAGCACTTTAAATCAATAAACATACAATTGCTGTCTGAGGATCCTGCAAAAAGTCATTATTAATTACGTAGTACTTTCAGATTCAGAATAGCAGACTATTATTTATCACTTAACCTATTTAGGTCAAAACCTAAATATTAATTACTTTTGTGGAGTACATTTAATTACCTTTCGTCTTTTATTGATTGTTTACCTTTTCGTCCATTTTTTATATCTGCAAATATTTACGGTAGTTTATTTTTCAATAACTTGTATGCACCTTGATATTTATTTTTAGTACTAATGTTATTTTCTTAGAATTTATGTTTCAATAAATAAATTAAATGTGTGTATTTATAAGAACCACATTCCGCACAACGCAGCTATGCTGTGTAACCTCTAAAGCACTCACAGTAGCAATATCGCGCTGGAATCACCGCCATTACTCCAGTAAATGCTAAGGACATACGGTGTAATTCGCGACAGTGTGTAAAATTAGTATTTGTCTAAATATATTGCTTTGGTAACATTAATGTACTATCACACTAATATTTATAGACGAGCACCTAATCCGAATAAGTTATAAGTAATAGCTTAGATCCACAGGAGATAAATCATTTGGACAAGGTTTATTGAGGTCTAGATGATAATTTCAGTTATTACTAATGTGTGATACCAAGGCTGCACCTTTTAACTTACTGTTACTCTTGAGATACATGAGCCTCTCACTCTACAGATGGCAGTCCAAGAGCTAACATTTTCGTGCCTCAATTTATAACATGGGAAGAGTTTTATCTTGTGTACTTGGTACAATCAAAGGTAATATTGTCATGAATTACCAGTACGACAGACTCCCACACTACAGTGTATCAGTTTTCCATTACTCTAGGCATTTGTTTCTGAAATTACCACATTTATTATCTATCATTATATGATATTTTATATACAGGGTGTCAAGGACCAAGCATCCACTATTTACAAACGACACCCAAGATATGAAATAGAATGACTAGATAAATTTCAAATGCACTAAATAAAATAGTGGAATCTGATAAAATTAGTTTAACTTTTCAAATTTACAAAGTGTCCCTGAAATAAAGGGTGATGGGTTCGAATCTCCAAACATTTAAATTTCAACAAAAGATACATCATTTACAGCTTCTTTGTAAATTACATACTTTAATATTAATAGTACATTTTTATTTTTATTTATCTTAAAACGGCAGTGGACTATATACAAAATAAAAGAGGTTTTATATTTCTTCTATCCTTAAGTTAGGGTGGTTATTATCATCTGTAGAGTAGATTATTAGTCTATATAAAAATACCTATTCAACGACATCCTATAAGGCTGGATTGTCAACCTGAATTGTTTAGAGTACAACCCCGTAATTCAATTTTGAACAATGACAATTTGGAGTAACTGAAAAGATTCAAATGCACAGGTATGGACTGTTATATCTTAATATATCTTACATTAAAGGTATTATCAAACTTAACAACCTATAAATGAAATGTTTAGTCTTTTAACCACTAACTTTGGATGCTTTTCACTCAGGCAGAAGTCACACAAATTATAGAATGTGCTCGCGAGAATCTTCTTCTGCGATATAGGATTAATACTATTTTTACAGATAGCCAGGCAGCATTGAAGGTGATGGACTCTTTTGTAATCAACTCCAAACATATCTTGGATTGTTGTCAAGTCGTTTGTTCCCCTAACAGAATCACCAATGTGGCTGTTTGTTGGGTTCCTGATGATGAAAGGGTACTGGGAAGGGTAATGGCATCGTTTGAGGCTGTCTATAAATGGGTTCAGACTGATCATGAGAGAAGATGGAGACTGCATCCGGGTCTGAGGATGAGAGATTGGTCTTGCATTCGCCTAATCTTATCTTGTCTTATTAAGTAGATCGGTGTGTTTTAACAGTTTGTAGGTCTAATCACGGGGAGTGGTCACGTAGGAAGCATCTTCAAAGAGTCAGTATTCCCCTGGAGAATTCGCTCTGTACATTGTGTGACGGACAGGAGGAAACTGCTGAAGTTGCCGAACTGCTATTTTTTTATCTTCCTGCAATTGTAAGGGAAGCGCTACGCCGTCTTTGGATGTTTGGAAAGAGTGATGAGTTTCCTGATCGATTATTTTCGGCGGTTTCTGGAACTGCTGAAATTGTGAACTCGATGTCCTCATGGTACACTTTAATTCGTAAAAGCCAAAAGTGCAGTGGATGTTTGGTTTGATTTTTTAAGGTTAAGAGAATTGAGGTATAAATTTCGTTGTCTTTTAATACTCAATGTTTTATTTTGAATGTAACATTTTCCGTATAAATAACATCAGATAATAGACCAAAACGTCGCACTCTTGGTTTTGACATTTCTTTACATGTAACAATTATATACCTGTTATACTGTTCTACTTCTTTATTCTAAAAGTCAAACCTTTCGGTACAATTTAAAATAAGCTTCAATTATTGGTAATTCAGTGATAATAGTTTACAATAATAACAGTTGAATAATATTAAAAGAAAAATTTCAGAGTGAGATTTACATTTTGGCTAAGTGACGACATGAAATCCAATATTGATTTATTAGCTGAAAGTTATAAACCTCTTAGAGTTGGGAGTTACAAACTTGTTTTCGACAAGAAGTGACAATTAAGAGGTATCGGAGAAAGTTGAAGATCCGCGAAACCTCAGCAAGTTCAACTTGATTTTATTTAGAATATGACACTTCCTCCCCTAAGAGAAATCGGTTCAAAAAAGAAAATGTGTGATCTTGTTACAAGTGTTATGCTTTATTATAATTAGTATTAGATAATGCTTTTTTCAATGTATACTGTAATATTTATCCTGCGTTCTGCTCATTCAATGGTAATTAAAGAATCAATGGTTACAATTAATGTGTGGTCATTATAATATGTTAAACAAGGTTAATGCATTTGTGAATAGTGATTAAAAATATTTTTTTAAATCACCAACGATACATCTGAAACCATTAAATATAGCTTTCCACATTTTACGATTGTTGCACCCTTCTAATATCTCTTTAATATTGACCTCATGTTGTGATGTGCTTTTTTCAAATCTTTGTACGTTTTATACTTAATCAAAGTGTTAAAGTTTACTACGAACCTCTTTTTCTCTTTGAATATAAATTCACGCTTATTTTTCCTCTTTTGCGTCAATACAACAATGAAGTATTCACATAAAACATGATGTCGTTGTACGAGTATGTAACCATTACACTAGACTAAAGTCGGAGTTAGCGAAGGTTAATATCATTAGTTTCTTGCAACCTTAGTTGATTATAGATTGGGTAAGACATGATATAAATCAAAATTGGTAACTCCTTTCTTCTACAAACAAGTGCTTACTATAAATTAAATAATTCCAATTATTTAATTTTTTTCTAGGTAAAAGTATTTTTAGTTAATACTTTTACGTTTCAGTGGTCATGGCCCCCAGAGCACAAAACCACCATTGTTTACAATATATTATATATTTCCATTAAGATACTTTGTACAATATTTCACAACATGAAGTTTAAATAAAATATTGCGAAAACTAAAATCAATTCCGCTTGCTTAGTATTTATTATTAAAACATGTTTCGATACCTTAAGGTGGTGGTCCTGCTTTTGGAAACGAGTACCCTAATAATATTATAAATGCAAGAATGCCTTTGTTCTTTTGTTTTTATTTCACGCGTAAACTACTCAAATAAGTGTAATGAAATTTTACATAGAAATTCTTATGAATATAGGCCGCATTATTATTTCAACACTCCTTCCATACTATACCCCACTGGTCTTTAAAGTAGCGAAAATGCCATCTTGGTCTCTAAAGTTGTTTAATATTAATTGAATGAGCCTGTCAAATGTAATCTATTGTTCTGAGTAAATATTTTTTACTATATTCAATTTTTTACATTTATAGTGAGTGAACTGAACTGAACCGTAGGAGGCAGGGTAGGTCTCTTCAGAGCAGTTTCTGAAACAAATGTCCCAATGACTACTGGAGAGCAGAAGCGTCAGTATTTACCATATACTTTAGTGCTGGGGGAGAATAGTACGTTTGCTAAAGTGTAGTTAATAGAGCCAAGTCGATAACAAGTAGATGAACAATAAAGACGATGTATGTGGTCGACGGAGTGTGAGGATGAACGGCAAGTCTAGATGAGCGAAGCGCCTAGGGAATCCATTTTGGTTCTCTTTTGACAGAAGTAGGCTTGACTGATCTGGGATTTATATTTTATTGACAGAGAAACAAAACAAAATCAACTATGGAACCAAACATACTAAGAACGAAGTAAACTACTCGTATAATGGTCATAATTATAAATTTGTTGACGTATTTTCTCGATCATAGTAACAAGGCAAAATTAACATTGGTGTGGGACATATAATTCACTCGAACCAGCAGTGGTCATAAACGTGCATTAAATTGCGTAATAAGCAGCGAGTGTCTATAGCCTAACTTTTACTATAAATTTAAAGTTATAAATCATATCTAAGTTGCCTTTTGACAAAAGTAGGCTTCACAAAGATTTATATTTTCTTGGTCGGGAGAGACGCCAAATCAGCTTAGGAAGGAATAAATACTAAGACCCGATTAAATTAAAATAACAATAAATATACACTTTATAACATATTTTATTGATCGTGGGAAGATGGATAACTTAACTTTGGCGTCGGAAATATAATACATTCGAATGAGAGTGCTCATACAGGTGCAAAACCTGAAAAATTACTTACAAAGCCACGGGTAACTGCTAGTCTGTATATACGTTAAATACACTTTGTAGAAAAAAAAGAAATTTTATTTTACAATTCTCAGGTTATTTATAACGGTTTGTTCTTGTTATGTTTTATATCTTAAGGTTTGAACAAGCCAGCAAACTAAACGAAGTTACACAAAACGTATACATTGCATTTTTGAAAGAGAATGTGTTTACAATCTACTGGAAATCATGTGTCATATGTGGCGAACATGCAGAGCATGTGACATGCAGCGCGGCGGTCGGGTTTACCGACTGTTTCATAACCATCAACTAACAAATAGTAAATAAATTAAAGTTTATTGTCCTCGGTTTAACTACAGCAGTGTATTCTGTACCGCAACCCAGTAATGTGAGGGCAGCTGGTACTGTAGTATGTAGTACTGGGGTATTACATTTCATGTGTATGCAAGAATTATTTACATTTCGATTATGTAGTGTTACAGATAATCCTTAACATCCCTGAGTAATTGATTTTTTACACGTGAATGACACTTCGTATTTCTCTATATATGTTAAGGGGGTATTCCACTTTAAGAAAAAATGTGTATTTTAATTACTATTTACATAGCACTTGTTCGCTTATGGGGACTGTTACCGCCTATCTTAGTCCATATAAACTTAATGCAGGTTTCTAATTTAATGAGTCATGATAGAGCTTTGACTTTTTTTTGTCTTTTAAAGCACACCTTTTTATAGTTCATGACCAACCAAAATAACAATTTATCATCTTTTAGTATTAAAAAACTAATTTTAAAAAATTCACCTTTTTAAAACTAAAAAAATCACAAAAAATATTTTATTTCTAAGATAATACTTTTTATTTTGTAAAACCCTTTGGTCACGACCTAGATTATAGTACAAAGTACAAGTGGTAAAAAATTTGAGAGGTCTAAGTTCATAAATGGCTGAGAAAACTTGCATCTCATTAGAAAAAAAACCAACTTACGGGAATCGAAGAAAATGTCTTTAACTACAATAGCCTAGTAGTTTCCTGAGCTGTAGGATGGATTATCTGGGTTTTCACTTTGTGTAAACATGTCTTCAAGGCGTTTTCTTTTCAAAGCTCTCTTGTTCCTTATTTTCTCATTTAGTTCTTGAACTTTCTTGTACGCTTCCTTCACTCGCACTATTTCTAGGCGCTGCATCGCTTTTACAAAATTTTTCCCTGGACGTAGGTTTAATGATTCCAAAACTTGTAATTTACTAGAAAAGCCGTCATTAAAGCTACAAACTACAGAGTAAACACCAAATTTAAGGGTAGGCAGAGTTACAAAAGTTCTTTTTGGTATTAGGGACCAAATGACACTATTCAATGACTCATTTTGGTTTTGAGTTTTACCTTTCAAACAACGCTCCAACAGTTTGGTTTCTTAAAGGTCTTTGAATATGGGTTTTTATAAAACTCATAACACACTCAGGGATGTGAAAATGTTTATCATGGTCATACATTTCATTGGTAGTAAACTCAGGTTATATTTACACCATGTCTCATTGTCTTTAGGGCATAGCTGATGAGTAGGTTTATCATTTGATGACATCGTGTGAAAGTACACTGCCCATATTGTCTTTTTCATCTCTCCAACACTCTGCACATTTCGCCTTATGGCCAGGTCATAATAGGTCTGCAGTTTTTGAATATTAGGCTCACTTAGCCTACACTGCCCACCTAATCCGTACCATCCTCAAGTTTTACTTTACCCGAGACAGATTTTAATTTTAAAAACCGCTTTCCCATCCTCTTTTGACAGTAGTAACAATAATAGTAACCTGAAATAAAGATGCTAGACAGTATAGCCAACACAAAAAGTTAAATACAGCAAAACAATGATGCGGGGTGAAATATATGAAAGTGTTAGTTAGTGGAACATGACTGATGTTCAGTTAGTGTCGAAAAATGACATGCAAGGGTTTCAATAATATTTTTTTTACCAACTTATAGTAATCATAGGAAAAAACAAATTACTGCAATGAAATCAGTACATTCCAAAGAAAAATAAGGAAAAATAAAAAAAAATTATTATTTTATTTATTTTTTGGGTAACAGTCCCCTTATGCTAAAATAAGAAAACTACTTCGTTTTTTAAGTTTAAAATTGTCTTACGGGTGGTGGGATGTAAATAACGACGTGTACGGGAACAATCTGAGTTCATATCGTAAAAAGGGGACTTTTAAATTGCAGAATTGAAGAAACTTCAAAGTTTAATATTAAAACTAAAATACTAGTATAATAAATATATAATATTTTTACATAAAACATTTTTAATGCTTTTTTATTTTTAAGCGTATTATACGTTGTAAGTACACACTCTTCAATACAAAATAGGTATCTATCTAATATAGAAGTAGAGTACTAATAATGATTGTTTCCTTTATTAAAAACAATTTCGATAAAAGTAGGAGTAAAGCAGGGCTGAGTGCAACAATGTGGCTGTAAAATAAATGCTTAATAAAAATAATAAATGTAAAATAAAATGTTTGATGAAACTACAATTTCACAACATATGATATACAAACATATTTAGGAAGACCTATAGAACAAAACAATAACAATAATTTAAATTTATTTCAGTGAAAGTATTTATCCGGGTATTATACTGGGGAGACCCCCGATTTAGCATATATAAACACCGTGATGTTATTGTAATGGGAAGAGAGAAAGGTTATAAAAATATTTAAATGCAAATTAGGATATTAAGGCACTTCCTTGATAATTTAGATCAGTTCTTAGGATAAATCATAAACAAAAAATATCTTACATTTATACTCTAAGGGAAAATTCCAAAGGCAAACAATATAATTATTGTAGGTGTCATACAATATATATTTGATCTTCATGTATAATTTGGCCCAAATAAACTACAACAAAGAATTGATTTATACATCTAGCTGATGTTCATTAGTTATTACTGTTGAGCTGCGCCTCGTCATTTGGTTATTAAAGATATTAAAATGGTATAATCCAATTTTTCACGATATTTTAAAAATTTGTTTAAAATAAAAAAGTGTTACTAGGTCATCTGGCTATTTTAGGTGATTCCAAGTATTAATATTGTATTTTATCAAAAGATTCCAATATTGTTACCTGAAAACGTATGATTCCTAAGTTCCTGTGTAATTGTGTTGGTTACAAATTAGTGGGTATGGAAAATGACTTGTATATTGTACACTATTTATTTATATGTGTCATGTATCATTCATATCATTAATGAATGACGCAATTACACTTGTATGTATATTTTCGGTATTATTTCGTGGTAATATTGTATACGCACTTAAGGAGTAGATTTGATTGAAGACGAAGAAATGCAGTTTTTCATAATGGTAACAACAGCACTTGGCTGTATCAATATTTCGAATGTTCCAGTGTTACTGTGAATGCAAACCCGACACCTCGCAGGCTCGCATAGCCGATATTACGCTGTAAACCGAGGAGCCGTAGACCCACAAGTGACCAAGCGGTAGTAAATGTAAACTTGTGCCCACAAAACATCAACAACTTTAGTGTGGACCGTGCCCTAATCAAACCATTACGATGTCAGCCGCCACTCCGGTGTAAGTGCGGTAGACATATTAACATGTGGGCATGACAAATACATTCGAAATGTACTTATAACTTATAAATAAATTATACTATACGTTTGAAGTAATACTGCTAAATAAGTAAATGTTACATTTACTTATTTAACACACTGAACTTTACTGGTTGACTTTCCCAAGTAAATTACAAACGAAGGTTTTTATTATATACCACATCATTCTTTATTGGTTAGTACTCTATAAAAAAACATTAATCCTTTAAATAGCTTACTTCAGGACGTTTTAGCAGACAAACATATATTTTAATGTTTGCTGGACGAGTACAGAGCTTATTTTCAGCCGCAATTTCCGCATTTTCAAAGCCCTAAAACCGGATTTTCTTTTCTCTAACACAGAGTTGCGGTACATTCTACGCTTTATGTTACAATTGACTCTAGAGGTCATTATTTCGTATTGCTTCTTGCAGGAAAGGATTATTAGTTATTTTAATCTCTTTGTTATAGGAAACTGTTTAGCGACAATTAAGGCCTATTTGATCACCTTATTTTAAACTTAATAACATAGCTTAATTTAAAACCCAATATGGAAGTGTTTTCTAAAAACGATCTTTTGAAAGGACATCTTAAAAATTATTCAGTTTAGTTCACTCCACACATCAGTTTTAAAAAGAAAATAATTATCTGGTTGCAGAACAACCGATTTTATAGTATTCAATAATTTAAGGTGTAGTGAATATTCATCTGCTTATCGTATTCGCTCTCAAGTCGGAATTCGGGAGATTGTTTGAGTTTTATTGTTTTCCAGTCAAGACTCCCAGAATTCAAAACTTCCTTTATCTTTTAAATTAGATGAAATACAATATATGTATGTATCGGCTTACGCAATATAACGCTAGCTTTTGGGACACGATAACTGCCATAACTTTTAAAATATATAGACTTACAGACTTGCATATAGTTTGGATGAGGTCGTTATTCTTAACAAATGAAAAGTTTCAATATGCGGGCTATATTTTAGCAAGGAAGTGTAATCCCCTTGAGTTTAGTTACGAAATGAGTATTTATTTCCTCTAGTGGTCTTTGTAAAACACACCACAAGACAGTTGTCTAATGCCAACCTCTCCTTGTGTTCTTTATGGTAAAATCCAATTATGAACTATAAGCAGAATTTTATTTCTCCTACTGCTATTTAGTACAAGAAGTAGCCGAATCTTCAAACACGATAAAATCATTGTGCATTTCAATGACTTCCTGATTCAAACCAGTGATTTATTTCTCCATGAAATCGATTGGCATGCAAGAAGGTTTTTACTGAACGATGCAAGCTATGAAAATTGTATTGTAATTGTAATTAAATGTATTGCAATTCGATGAATGGTACTTATAGTAGGTGAAAAATTTTATCAAGCCCTGAAAAAGGGTACCCAAATGTACTATATTGAAATTATAATATGGCCTTGAACTTTTAAGGAAGAATGAAAAATATCAGCATATATGACATACAGGTCAAAGAAGCAAAAGACATCACTCTTAACTGGGATTTTTTGTGACCCATTATAACCCAAAAGATAGACAAGAAGAATATCCAAACTTCTGGAGAGGCGGAATAAATGTGCTCACCTATTTTTGCAAAAATAATATTGGTCACGGCTCACTCAACAAGTAGTAGTAGATTTAATAGGCATGTAAGTATTTATAAGTTGCCAATTAATGTCTTTAAAGGAGTTAATGTGATTTCCGGACAAAATTAATACGATCATCTGCAGAACAAGATAAAAATATAATAGAGCAGAATGAATTTCAACCAAACATAAGGTCACAATCTACGTGCATAAGCTACAGCACGTAATAATAATTATATATGTGAGATATACTCAGAAAACCAATAACTTTAAGGACATAAAGAGAACAATTTTATGCGTGGTTATGAAAACTAGAAAATTATATGTGTTATAGACTGTAATTATACAGGGGCATTTTTTTACTTATAACACAAAGAGTAAAACGAGCATGAGGACAGTGAGTAAGCAAAAAGAGAAAAGGATGTGCACATCGGTAGTACAGGCAATACGGCTTGACAGTATGGTTTCACACACAGTTTAATGGTCAGTATGAATGTGTTTTCTATGCATCTTTCATGGATGATAAAACACATCGTAAATACTTTTTTGCTTTTATAGCAATGCCATAAATAGAATTCTACTAGTCTTATAAATATTAGCACTTTTGAAATTAGCTACATCATATTCTTATACGGTATATTTATCTTATTTTATTAGGAAGATAAAATTGTTTTAAATAAGGTTTTGCATCAAACTAATCAGGGAATTCATGTGGAAAACTAAAGAGTAAACAATTTAAGGTGTTTGCAAACAATGGACTCTAGAAGTCACAAACACGAATTAGTCTTTCACTTCTTTATTTTTATTCACTTAATTGACAATATATGACAAGTTTTTATACTTAACTACGTTACATTTTACAAGCTCACTTATGTATTCGATTTTTTTTGCATATACCTATTCAGTCACACATTATATTTATTAGTTCTTTAAATTCTTTCAGTCTAGAAAATCTAGGAATAAAATAGTTTTTTACTTCTAACAATATGTTTAAACGCGTCTACATAAAAAGTGTTGAGAGTTCTCAATGCATCAAACATTACAGTAAAATAAACCGGAGAGAAAGTGCAGGATTATCCTACAAGCGGCCAAGAGTGCCCCTAGTGTAGATTGTTATTCTGCGCTACTCCATTACAAAGAAGCAAAAGACATCACTCTTAACTGAGATTTTTTGTGACCCATTATAACCCAAAAGATAGACAAGAAGAATATCCAAACTTCTGGAGAGGCGGAATAAATGTGCTCACCTATTTTTGCAAAAATAATATTGGTCACGGCTCACTCAACAAGTAGTAGTAGATTTAATAGGCATGTAAGTATTTATAAGTTGCCAATTAATGTCTTTAAAGGAGTTAATGTGATTTCCGGACAAAATTAATACGATCATCTGCAGAACAAGATAAAAATATAATAGAGCAGAATGAATTTCAACCAAACATAAGGTCACAATCTACGTGCATAAGCTACAGCACGTAATAATAATTATATATGTGAGATATACTCAGAAAACCAATAACTTTAAGGACATAAAGAGAACAATTTTATGCGTGGTTATGAAAACTAGAAAATTATATGTGTTATAGACTGTAATTATACAGGGGCATTTTTTTACTTATAACACAAAGAGTAAAACGAGCATGAGGACAGTGAGTAAGCAAAAAGAGAAAAGGATGTGCACAT